>NW_007036698.1:214274-238884 GCF_000164805.1 Carlito syrichta | reverse complement strand
CCCCCCCCCCCCCAAAAATGCTGTGTGGAAAAGTAAAGCTTTGTATGATAGTAATTTTCTCAATGTCTCACTTATCTTTCAAATGTGTTTACGTTGTATTCCACCACTTGCAAATCAACAGTCTTCTTTTTCATCTTCCATTATCTTCAATACTGAGATAAAACAGGGAGTCTGAAAAATGCATTTATATGGATCATGGTGAGCTTCTCCCGAAAGCTGCCAGATAGAACACGATGGAGATGACACTGGGCTGTTTCATCAGAACTCCAGGTGAGGAGTCATTCAGAATGTGTACATGCTTTTGCTTTTCACGTTAGTTTCACAAGTGCAGACGGTGTTACCTCCCATCACTCGAAAAGTACAAACTAATTATGGACTACAGCATAATCTGTCATGTTCCATCATTTTTAAGTTTTCTTAAAGCAAAAAGTCAACATGTTTTAACAAGAGGGAATTATTCTTGTTTGTGCATGAAATTATTTTAAAATAAAGTTTTCAAAAAAGTTTTGACAAGAATGATAGACAAAACAATTATAGACAAGACTATCTGATGGTTAAACTTAAAGGAACCAATCCAGCACTCACAAATATGCTCTCAAGCTCAGGTTTATATTATCTACGTGTTAGTCAATTTTTGTGGTCCTCCAATTTTGGACTCTTTGGCTAATGATCAATGAAGCTTAGATTTTCAAAAAAACCAATGTTATTTAAACACGGAAAATGTCTTAAAACATCATTATTTTCCGCTGCATATGTATATGTCTTTGGAGAGAGGAGCCCAGGGCACAATTTTCTTAATGAGCTCTGACTGCGCTTAAAAGAGTCTCTGTGCTATGCTAATTCAAATGTCCTGATAGGAATTGTTTTAATATTCTTCCAAGTTCTAAAGTTTGCCTAGTAAGCCTGCCAGTATAAACAGTGAGATGAACTTACGTATTTGACTCTTTGAGGAATCTCCTAAGCGAGTGTCCCTTTGATTTGTGTAATCTGTGAGATTTGCCCTAAACACATAAGTATATCTGGGCACTGTTATTGTAGGGAGGAGATTGTATTTAATTGGGTTTCTGATCATGCCATTAATAACACTTGTGAGAAACCTTCTTCTGTTACTAATTTGGTTCTACATGTTTAACAGCTGCTTTTCTTGTGTTTAAAAAGTGTTGACGGGGTATCTATTAATATTTTATAAGTACATTTTAGAAAGCTCTACTATCCTGTTTTAATTATAAGTATTTTTGTTTGAGAACTAGCATTTTGTTTCCATGTGCAATTGAATATTTTCTGAGAGGAAAAAAAAGACTTCATCATGCATAATTGATTCCCATACACAAAGGCAGAAATACCATAGTCGTTCTTTTTTGCTGCACTTTTTTGTTGTTCAGGTTTTCCTTTTCGAAATTCAGAGCAAAACCTTCAGTTTCACTCCAGTCCCCCCGAAATCCTTTTCAAATGTGGAAATCTCTCTGATGACTAAGAACTGAAATGCTCAAATACCCATGATCTTTGGGCGTGAAATGGCCTACCCTAACATGTTATTTCTTGGAGAGATCTCTTATCTTTAAAGGTTATATGTTTGAAATTTTGGTCTGAAATTTTCCTATTTGTTTGAATCTAAGAAATAATGTTGCAAGTCACTTAACACAAAATAAATTTGACAGATGAGAACAAAATGCTTTGAACAGCACCTGGAACTGTGTCAGTCTCCCTGAACAAAAAACTCAGGCAAGCATTGGAGAAAAGCCATGGAAAAGAAGTCTTGAAGTCACACTGTGCCCTCCCTCTTAGCCCTTTCTTGATGCGATAAGGATGGAGATGTGTTTGTTTTTCCAGCTCTGAGGGCCCAGGGCCTGGAGCTGCATGTGTCCACAGTGTGATGGTTCACCGGAACTGGTGGGGATGGGCAAGTGAGTCACCAGGAATTGGAAGGAGACGTGGGGACTCAACAGTGACAACACAACACTCAAGGCCAAGTCTAACGTTCAGACATCCCCGACAGTAGAGAGTGGCTGGACACCTGCTTCCCAAGGCCTGTTGGATTTTACCTCAGTGTTCGAGAATTCTTTCCAGGGTTGGACAAAAGTAATATTATTTTATTGGGTAAAAATATGGGGCACGAGCAAGCATAAGGAAATGTTTCTCTGATACCATTCTGTCTTTTTGCTTAAAATAAGCAATGCCCATGTTTTCCTCAGGCCTTGAACTTGTGGGAGCTGTGCACACACCAGGGACCACGTGTATCTCAGACACATCACACATGCAGGACTCCTCCCTGGAAGCCACCGGATTCTGCTAGCCTAAAGATCAGCTTTTACCAAACTTTGAATATTATAGACCTTAGTGGTGAAAATCCTTTTGAAAAAAAAAAAGATGTCTGCTTATTAGTCATGCAACACTATGAGTTTGTCCACCTCATCATGAAGTCCTTATTTAGTAATGAAACGCTGATTAACACTGATTAACTGATAGATCACTGATTAAAATGGTTCATTAGGGAAGTAACTTGCATCTTATTAATAAACAACCAAATTATCTTCATCTCACATACCGTCCTTAAATAGTTTAGTCTTAGGAGGAATTTCTCTGTCTTCTTCAAATTGTAATGCTTTATTTCTTAATACCTTTCTAATTTCAGAGTGCGGTCTCGTACTACCCTTACAAATAGAATTTTTAAAAGCGAAGTTACATTTTTTTTTTGTCCTCGGGTGAACTTTTCACCGTTGGGGAAAGTTGCATTACATATTGTACCTAAAAAATGCACACTAAAGATTCAGCTAAAGAATGCGATTCAGTGGTCCTCAACCCTTTCACGTTGTGTCAGTGGTAGCTGCTGCTTCTTCCTTGTTCTACCTCCACATATGAAGGCCACCTGTTCCTCTTCTGGCTCGTTGCTTTGTCTCTTTGCCCTTCTCCCGGAGAGCTAATCTGATCGATGCTTTATCTCTACCCAACAGACCTAAATCTTTTCCTGTGGCGTGGCCGCCTTCCCAAATGCCGTCTGTGATCTCTATATCTTCATTATCTACATCTACGACATATTCGTCCTTCACCCAAATTCAAGATCGGAGGGAACTTGGTCCACCAAAAAGTCATGCTAGGCTGCCAGAAATACACGAGGTTGGGTGGGGGTCCTGGGTGTGCATGTGACTAACTGTGTGACTTCATTGTGGTCTCTGAACCCCATGGTATGCCAGTCTCCTTGTCTCTAAAGTGCGGGTGTGAGACTAGAACTTGGTGGTCTTTGATGCCCAGTGGGCATCGTTTCATGATTAAAGCCGCCCTATTTCCCCCACACCCTTCTTTTTCACGCTGTCCCTTTTCTATATCTGTGTGCCCCTCCCTCCCATCTCCCAGGTGCATGGAGTCTGCATGCTTCATTTCGGTCTTTGCAGAATAATGTCTTGCAAACACATCCCTCTTGCCCACTTCCCTCACATTTTCCAGATGTGCTACATCCCCTCTGACATAGCTTCAAAATTTGTGTCCTAACTTCTCCCTGGTTTCTATTTTCTATGCCCCCATTTATCTCCTCATTGTTCCCTAACTGAATAATCTCCCCTATTTCTTAATTCCCTCCTCTTGCCCCTCTATTATTCCAAAGGTGAAGCAAGGCGATTTTGAAAGACTACCTCCTTCAAAACTGCAAAAAGCAGAGAGAACGGTAAGCAAAACCGCGATCATTAACAGGGGGCACGGCTGAGGCTAGGAGGAGCCCATGACCTTGCCAAGTTTGGCTCCGGTTTTCCAGTTGCCAAGTTTGGACCAGCGGTTTGGCTCCAGCTTTCGCTAAAGCCCACTCATCCGCGGCTCCACCACCTTGAATAGGCCCGATCTCGTCTAAGACACCCACTCGTGGTGAGTGTACCCTAGGGGGCCCCGGTGTTTCCTGACACCCTGAGTCCCCGCTTTGCGCTCTCCCTTCCTCCTGAGTTCAGGTGGAACCGGTGACTCGAACCTGTCAAAGGAAAGTGCAAGGCTACGATCCATCTGTAATGTCACTGGGTTGCAAGCAATTCTGTCTCAGTGCACAGAGGAGTGGCCTTTCTCCCTTGCTGGGGGGCTGTGGAGGCACCTCCTGCCAGGGCAACCTCTAGGACTGAGGCAGCCCGGCCAGCAGAAGAGCGCACATCTCGGCCCCGCAGCCTCCGTCCTGCAAATCCTGCCAGCCAACCGAGGCAGCTGGGTGCTTGCTCTCCCCGTTTGAGTCTCTGGCGAAGTCGCGGCCCTGTGAAACCTGGCAGAGGTCCACCGTGTCATGCCTGGTCCTGACCTAGAGTCCATGAGGCAATCAGGAGATGTTGTTTTAAGCCACTAAGTGTGCGACCATTGATTAATACAGTATTCTACTCCTTGGTTAATGCATCAAATACGAGTTTTGCTTTCAACAAGCAAGTTGTAATTTTGATGAGTAGTGGGCCTACTCTCACTAGGTGCAATTGGGAGAGTCAGGATCCCCCCCTGGGATTTGGGGGAGGATCCGAGCTTTGGTCCAGGGCACAATACCCTGTCCCCTCACTGCCACACTAGTGTCCGACACACCCCTCACGATGTGTTTGTTCCTCCCCCCTCACGGACAATACCCTGATGACCCATGGCTGTGTTGGCTCTAGCCTCTAGCCCCGACCTCATTCTCCCAGTCATCTACTGTCTGTTCTCTGCACCTGCGATTCCAACACCCCTTCTGAGCCACCATCCATGATGCACCTCAAATACTCTTCTTGTCAGAACGATTCACCCCCTATTTTTATCATTTGGATAATGAGCTGAATTTCTGTAAAGACCAGAGGTCTCCTCCTATGATCCAGTCAGTCAGACCTGGTCTAACATAAAGCATATCTCATCTTTTAAACTTAGCCTTTCTTAGTGTTCGTCTTCTCCTTTAAGGCCCACGCAGACAGGGCTGCTTATGTTTAACTCACTAGTGTGTCTCTGACTCCTGGAACAGTCCCTGGCTGAGGCGAGGCGCTCAAGAGGTGCTTGCTGGGTCAGCTCCTCACACTTAGGACTGGCATGACTGCTGAGCAGAACACATGAAGGCACATGCCATCGCCGCTGCTGGCTCATCGTGTGACGCGCGGTGTGCGCATCGTGTCCTCATGTGGATCGAGGACGGGGTCCTGTGTGACCAGCAGGACCTCCCAGCGAAGTCCAGTGTGGCGTGAGTTGAACAAGTGTCTTGTCTGAGGAGAAGGGACAGCTGGACATTGTACTCTTGAACAGCTACTGTGAGTAGTTATATCTTCCGTATATGCTGTGAAGTTTCATTCAAATAAATGACGTTCTCATGACTCAGATTATGGTTTCAAATCTATTTTGTCTTCACATTATATAGATTTTCTGTGGACAGTAGCTTTTAATATTTCAACTTTGGTAGCTTGATTACCTAGATCTTTTATGTCAATAAATTTGATGAACAGTAGAACAATAATTAAATCTTTTAGGAACTGTCCTACATTTTTGAGAGTGAATAATTTTGTAATAAAAGTGTTTTTAGTGATTAGAACCTCATCATGATTTCTCTGCCTACCTTTTTAGATATTTTTCTAATATTAGATTGTTTTGTGTGTGTGTGTGTGTGTGTGTGTGTGTGTGTGTGTGTGTGTGTGTGTTTTGAGTTGGAGTCTCACTCTGTCGCCCAGACTGGAGTATTAGATTGTTTTAAAGCAGGCAGTGCCTCTTCAGAGTACACATAATTGGTACGTACTTGTTCACTGTGTTATTCTAAAGCAGACAAGAGATTTTTAAAACATCATGCATACTTCTTTACAATAGGGCTGACAGTATACAGTCTATTATTCAGGTTCTTCATGGAAATGTTATTCGAATGGGTGTAAACCTACACAGAACTCACTCTACTTCTCCAATAAATTAGGACCAGAGATTAAAGAAATAGAACCCAAAAGATTATCAGGCAATTTCCTATTTTTAATTAGTTAATAAGTTTTGAAGTAGGTGGCTAATAAAGCCCGCTAGTGGGTGTTCTTATCAATGAACATGTCAATGGGGGGCCTTTCACCTCTTGGTCTGTCAATAAATGAAGAATGCTGAACATTTTCCATAAATGGAAAGCAGGCATTTAAAGAGGAATATTCAGATGGGTTAATTTCTAGGGTGAACACGGTAGGGACTAAAAATACTGAAGCTGAAAACTAATTTGCCACAGGATCCTGAACAGCCTCTTCAATTACAAGCAAAATCTGTAGGTTCCAGCTGTTAGAAAGGCTTCCATTACCAATATCCTGGGCAAAAATGACTTGAGAAAGAACCATTTGCATTGAGCACAGATGTGTCATTCCACAACACCTTTGAATGACAGCATATACAACTATTTCCCATACATCACATGCAAGGCTAACATCTTTACGTTGAAACAACAAATAAAGCTAATACCATTGTAACCAGAATTTTAAGTCTTCTTCCCCGACTTTTGATGTAGAGAACTGACTGTCTAATTGCCCATGAATCTAATTTCCCACGAATCCACCACAAAAACGTGTTCACAAGTCATCAGTCAAGGTTCAGTTTCAGTGAGATTGTGCAGGCTGTACATAATTGGAGTGCAAACTGGGATCCCGAGACCACAGAGGAGGTGACACGTGTCCTCATCTTATGTCCTCATCCCGTGGAAAGGTTAGGGAAAAGGCTCCGAGAGGGATATGGATACCTCTATGGTGTAACTTAGAGAAGTAAGTGACAAACAGGGTTACAGCAAAGGAGACAGCAGAGACATGGAGGAGATGACATGTGTCCTCGTCGTGTGCAGACACTTCCTGTGGAGAAGGTAGGGAAAGGCGCTGCTAGGGATACAGGTGTGGATGTGGGTATCCGCATCTCAATGCAGGGGCTAGACCACACCCTGGGCCCTGCAGGCTGGACTGCAGTTCTTCTCACCGACCGCAGTGGGAGTCTACACGCAGTGCCAGGTGGTGTGCGCCCGTCATTCTGGCTTGCATGTCTGAGAAGCTAAAGTGCTTGTGAAGTCACTGTTTCCAAAACATCTTATTTTTTGGCAAACGCTTATTCAGCATTTAAGACAAACTTCGAGGCACCTTCCTTAAAATAACTTGACTAGATAGAGTTTGCCGAAACAATTCTTTTGTAGACCTCGGTGTCATGGAGTTTGCCTCATTTTTCAGAGAACATGTATTTACTCATCTAGACATCTTGTGTCCTACTGCAAGAATCAGGAATTGTTTCCATTCCATGGGGTACTCAAGAGGAAAGCGGAAAAGATTTTAAAAGGAGAAAAATGCATTGGTGAGTATACCAGCACACACACTCACTCACACAAAGTAAAGAAGCAGACCAACACCCTGATAGCTGGAGTTAAAACTCCAGGGGAAATTAGAATAATACAGAAAAAGAATTTAACACAGAGACCGAGATAAGGGGAAGCTAAGATAGCGAGGAATCAAAGGGGAAGAGAAGGAGGATTTCGGAAGAAACTTCAAAGCCTAATTAGAGTTCCCAGACGCACGGCCAGCACAGACAGCTGGCAGAGGAGAGAAGACGTGGTTTCCTCCAAGAGAACAGCCCAAAGGCCAGCTGACCGCCCCTCCAGGGAGGGACTGGGCTGTTTCTCTGGTCTGAGAGGAGGAAAGGAACTCGAGAGGACCTTCATGACGGCCATACCGGGAAGGGTGAGGTCCAAGTTCGATGGCGTCGGACCGTGTGAGGAATCAGAAGAGCTGAAGTGTGTGGTGTGCAGCACCTCCCCGAGAAAGAGGAGGGGAGGAAGGAGGAGTCGGCTTAACCTTCCAGCAACCACAGAATTCCTGCTGTGTCTTAGAAGCAAAGACAGGACTGCCGCAGACGGAGGGTGGCCATGAGGCCAAACATGTAAACTCAGCCTGTAAGACGAGAAGGATGCTTATGAGATGTAAATGCTAACAGCTTGGAGTACAACACGCGCGCGCGCACACACACACGGAATTAGTCTAGTGAAATTAAGAGGTGCATGAACAAAAAATAGTAGAGCTTCATCATAATTTTGCGTTTCTGATCCACGGGGCTACTAAAATAGCTAAAATTAATTTCTCAAAAGCTATTTTAAATCTATATACTATGTAAGAGCATCTATATACATATGTATATTCGGACAAAAAGAAATTAAAGTAAGAACAGTTGTCAAGAGCAAAGATGCTGGGCTTCCTCTCCGGGACGCCCTGGGGGCAGGATGTATTTAAAATGATAGAAAGGCAGCACTCCAGGGAGACGCGAAACCACGGGCTTTAAGAGAAAAGTAGATGTTCTCAGCTGTAGACGCGTTCAGTGGAACATGTAGTTGGAAAAAATAATCAAAGAGGAAGTCGAGCAGAAACAGCAAAAATGAAAGTGCAAAGAAAAAGCATTTGCGTTGCCAGAGTCAAAGAAGAAAAGGGGAAAGAAGTCAGTTAAATGCAAAGACTGCCCACAGAAAGTCTCCGTTGGTGCACTTATCCAACACACATTCCTGATGAGCCTACTGTGTGCCAGACACCATGGCCTGGAGCACTGGCAGTGTGCACACCTCGGTGCCCACTCTGAAAATGTCTGCAGCATCTTGGGATGGTCACAAAAGGGCAACGATCAACCGTCCCCAACTTCCACCGAAATACATCGGCGCTCTCCCTCGTGCTGCCTTGCTAGTGAGCACATACGAAGTGTTCAGGGCGCACCTTCGCGCACTCACTGAGACGTGTGTGTGTGTGTGTGTGTGTGTGTGTGTGTGTGTGTGTGGTGAGGCTGACCCAGAGGGCACTCCCTGGGGGACAAGGGGTGCATGATAAAGCACTGGCTCGGGGCCGGGGCTTGGAAACGCTCCTGCTGGCCACGTTTTGTGCTCCTCAGAGCAATCACGGGCGGCAGGCGTTACTGTTATCCCCATTAGAATGAGGGAATAAAGACGAAGGCGACTAAGAACAGGGCCAGCGTTTGCCAAGCTGAGTTGGCAGGGCCAGACTGGAGCCCGGGGTCGGTGCCCTCACACCCTGGACCCTGGCACCACGGGCTGTCTTCATGCAGTGCATGCAGCAAGAGTGGCCGCAAGGCACAGAGCCAGTCTCCCTAAGTATCACCTGCTGCTCCCACGAAGAGACTGTGAAGTCCTGTGAAGTCACCACCATGTCGCTTCTCGGTCGTGTGCCTCCCTTGCAGGCACACCGCTGTGGCCACCCCCCTCCGAGTTCTGTTCTGCCTCCAGGCCGCTGTCCTTCAGCTCCCTCCTCCAGGATGCGTTTCCCTGCACCCGTCGGCCAGGGCGGGACTCCGGATACTAGGGGCTCGGCTCGCGCTGTCCTCTGGAGAAGCTTTCCTGGAGGCCCTTGGCGGGTCACCCGCTGGCCACCCAGTGCTGTCCTCTCACAGCCTAGCCTGAGCATCCGTCACCCTCTGCTTTGCCTCCTTCCGTTCTTTCCCTGAGAGGATGCGGCCACCACTGGTGCTCACCTCGGTGTCCTCACAAGACAGCAGCTCGGAAAGGATGTGCTGAACGCGTGCAGACACTCAGACACCGTCCCATCGCCCAGAGCATCCCAGACCCACGTGACCCTCTCTCCCCCGTGCCTGTCCGTGAGTCAGACCAGCAAATCCGCATTTCAGGCGGATGCACAACTCTCCCGTGGCCGTGTGTCTTAGCTCCCTTTAATGTGTCATTTGTCAAGAGTGAGGACCACACTTTTCTGCAACTTCTCTAAAAGTGACTCCACCTTTCCTGTGGACCACATTCGCTCGGGTCATCTGAGCGTTTCCTGAAAGTTGTCCCAAGTGCTTTTCAAGTCTGTTTCAGGCATGCAGTTAAGTGTGCAAAACTAAGTACAAGACAGGGTCCCGCACCAGGACACCATTTGTTGGAGAACACACAAAGAAATCGAACAAAGGGATAAACTTGAGTTTACTCATTACAATCTTCATTACAACAGTTTCTGAAAAGTAGAGAAGCCTCAGCTGTTTTGTTTGGGTTTTGTGTGCGTTTTCTTCACCCTCCTCTCTTCTTTTCTCCCTCCCTGACTTTTTTCTCTCTTCTCCTTCTTCCCTCCCTTCCCTCCTTTCGTGCTCTCTGTCTCTGTTCCTCCTCTTTTAGGTTAGGCAGAAAGAAAGGGAGAACAAAATATCTTAATGCGTGGAGAAATCGTCTTTGTGCCAGAAAGTGTGTTCAGGTTAAGCCAATTAAAGCTGACGGCTTCCTCTGAATTCCTCAAAAAAAAGCAGAATAATGGAACAACTCAATTAAGGCCACAGTCTCTCACTTATCAAGTCGATGGCCAACTATACGAAGATTACTAATATTTATTATTGAGCTAATTGTCTCTTTCAAGATCTTATCACAATCGTTTTCAGTAAAATACTCTACACTCTTGTTCCTTTTCTGCCAATGTAATGCAATTGCAGAAGGGTAACCACATTGAAGGATTTATCCGAGATCTTGAGGTTTGCTCCACAGACAACAAAGAAAGCAGCTCTCCAGGCAGCCTTCCATGAGCCGTGGACTCCTGTGTCCTGCTGCTGTGCTGGCCACAGATGACACAGGGGCTTGGCCCTCGCCCATGTGGACTATGGCTCAATACTCACTCGGCTGGGACCAGGTGAGTAGAGTCCGCATCACTGTTAATAAGCTCTGCCATTAGCACGCACCGTCGCACAGGCCCAACTGCTTTTAGGCCAGAAGCTGTTCTGAAAGCAGCATCTCACCGCGGTGTTAAGGCCCCCTGACCCTTACTGTGCCGAAGCCCAAACACGAGGGAAGCAGATCCCGCGGGGAGACTCGTAAGGCGGAGTAGTGTTGACTCAGAAAAAGCACTGCCTGCAGGGAGGCCCGGCCCGCTTCACCTCACTGTTCTGCACAGAAACTGCGTCCTTTACGAATCGAAGGTCTGGGCCACCCTGGGGTGAGTAAGACTGTCGGCTCAAGGTGTCCCGTGGTGTGTGCTCATTTCGGGCCTCTGTGTCACATTTGGGTCAGTTTCTCACATTTTCAAGCTTTCATGATTGTTCTGTCTGTTCTGGTGATTGTGGTCCGTGATCTGCAGCTTCACGACTGTCACTGTTTCGGAGCGCCAGGAACCGCACTCGTTTAAGAGGGCGAACTTCAGGGGTAAACGTGAGCTCCGGTTGCTCCACTGACCAGCTGCTCCAGGGTCGCTCCTCAGCCTCCCTGTTCCCCGAGACACAGCAGTGTCGAACTGAAGCTCATCAGTAGCCCTGCAATGGCCTCTGAGTGCTTCAGTGAAAAGCTACCTATCTCACTAAATCAAAAGCTAAAAACGATGAAGCTTTCTGAGGAAGGCGTGTCTAAAGCTGAGGTCAGCTGAAAGCTAGGTCTCTTGAGCCAGACAATTAGCCAAGTTGTGAATGCAAAGGGAACTTTCTTAAAGGAAATGGAAAGTGCTACCCCAGCGAACACAGGTGTGGTAAGAACATGAAACAGCCTATTACTGACATGAAGAAAGTCTGAGTGATCTGAATAGAAGCTGAAACCAGGCACAACATTCCCTTAGGCCAAGCCCTACTCCAGAGCAAGGCCCTAACACTTGTCACCTGTGAAGGCTGAGTGAGGTGAGGAGGCTGCAAGGGCTGGAAGCTGGCAGAGGCTGGGTCATGAGGTTTAAGGACAGAAGCCGTCTCTGTAACATGAACGTGCAAGTGAAGCAGCACGTGCTGATGGAGAAACTCCAGCAAGTCCTCCCAAAGATCTGTCAAAGAGCATTGATGACCATGATCACACCAAACAGTGGATTTTTAATGTATATGAAACTGCCTTCTCGTAGTGGAAGATGTCCTCTAGGATTTTCATGGCTAGAGAGGAGAAGTCAATGTCTGGTTTCAAAGCACTGGCTGATTTTTTTTTAGGTGCTAATGCAGCTTCTGACTTTACATTGAAGCCAGCACTCATGGATCATTCAAAAAAAATTGCAGGACTTTTAAGAATGATGTTAAATCTAGTTGCTAAAGAAACATGCTAGCTGGGCTCGGTGGCTCAACCTGTAATCCCGTGCCTTTGGGAAGCTGAGGTGAATGGACTGCCTGAGCCCATGGGCTCGAGACCCACCTGGGCAGTGAGACCTCATCTCTACAATAAATAAAAAAAAATTAGCCGGGCGTGGTAGCGTGCGCCTATAGTTCCAGCTACTTGGAAGGCTGAGGCGGAAGGATCTCCGGAGCCCAGCAGGTGGAGGCTGCGGTGACCGGGAGCTTGCCACTGCACTCGAGTCTGGGCGACAGAGTGAGACTCCAACTCAAAAAAAAAAAAAAAGAAAGAAAGAAACATGCTAAATCTAGTTGAAAAAGCAGTAGCAGAGTTTGAGAAGATTTACTCCAATTCTGAAGAAAATTCTGCTGTTGATAAAACACTTTCAAACTGCATCTTGTGCCACAGAGAAGCCTTTTGCAAAAGGGTCAATTAATGCAAAAATTTCCTCTTCCCGTACTCTGCAGATGGAGCAAGGAGGCCTGGATGACAGCACATCTGTTTACAGCATGGTTGACTGAATATTTTAAACCCTTTGTTGAGACCTACTGCTCATAAAAAGAGATTCCTTTCAAAATATTATTGCTCATTGACATGCACCTGGTTCCCCTAGAGCTCTGATGGAGATGTGCAAAGAGATACATGTTGTATTCATCCTATTAACACAACATCCCTTCTGCAGACATAGATCAAGGAGTAACTTTGTCCTTCAAGTCTTGTTATTTAATAAGTATATTTTGTAAGGCTAAAGTTGTCATAGATAGTGATCCCTCTGATAGGTATGGGCAAAGTAAATTGGATCCCTTCTGAAAAGGATTCGCCATTCTAGATGTTATTAAGAACGCGAGTGACTCATGGCTGGGGGTCAAAATATCAACATTAGCAGGAGTTTGGAAGAGCTTGATTCTAACCCTCATGGATGACTTTGAGGGGTTCAAGACGTCAGTGGAGGAAGTAACTGCAGAAGTGGTGGAAACAGCATGAGAACCGGAGTCTGAAGTTGTGACTGGATTTCTGGAATCTCATGATAAAACTTGAAGAGATGAGGAGTTGCTGCTTAGGGATAAGCAAAGAGAGTGGTTCCCTGAGATAGAATCTTCGACAGGTGAAGATGCTGTGAACGTTGCCGAAATGACAGCAAAGGACTTAGAAAATCACGTCAACTTCGTCGACGCAGCAGCAGCAGGGTTTGAGAGGACTGATTCCATTTTTGAAAGAAGTTCCGTGTTGAGGGAAACACGATCAAACAGCGGCTTAGGCCACAGAGACATCTTTTGTTAAAGGATACACTGACACAACCAACTTCACTGTTGTCCTATTTTAAGAAATTGCCACAGCCACCCCAGGCTTTGGCGCCACCAACCTGATCGGTGAGCACCGTCAACACTGAGAAAAGACCCTCTATGAGCCAAAAGATTGTGACTCGCTGAAGGCTCAGATGGTTGTCAACATTTTTTAGCAATAAAATATTTTTAAATAAAGGCATGTATGTTATTTTTCTTCAGACAAGATGCTATTGCCCACTTAGTAGGCTACAATATAGTGTAAACATAACTTTCACGTGCACTGGGAAAGAAAAATAAATCATGTGACTTGCTTTATTGTGATATTTCCTTTTCTGTGGTGGTCTGGAACCAAACCCACAATGCCTTTAACAGATGCCTGTATGTTTGTATGGGACTATTGGCAAAACGCTTACAAACAGTTATGTGAAGTAAACATTGCCACTATTGTACAAATAAGGAAATTGTGTCTTAGAAAGAATGTCACAGCTTTACCAAAACTGACTGGTTAGAATAGAAGCCCTTTGAAAGTACTTTCATGAAGGTCGGGTAAGTTAGCACAAGGGCATTACCTTTATTAAATAGATCAGCACCAGGACTGACTGCCACAGGTGATTTAGTCTGGGTATATTTTATATTGGTACCCGTATTTAATAAAGCTGTAATAAATTTTAATGAATCCATTTACTGTAGGGTCAAAAAAATGGCTTAAAACACAATCAGGACATGATATATAGAAATGAATAACATAGATTGTGCAGATATGGAAACCATTTTAATGAAAATAATCCATCTACAGCTTTATAACAAATTTCAAAGCATGTGATATATTACCTTTACATATAGTACATTTATAGGACTTTTCCTTGAAGTTAGGAATCCTATGAAAATGAAATAGCCTTTATAATTTCCACATATAATGCTAACTGGAAGACCATTATTACCAAAGTGTAAAATGTGTTTCTAAATTTAGAATAAACTTTACTTTAAAAAATATGACTCCAGCCTGCCCTGAGTAGCTTGTTTAGAACCAAGCTATTAATGTTAAATTTGAAGGTGAAAGTTTCCAGGATTTATGTAAGTAAAATATGTTCCCACCAAGGTTCTACAGTGTTTTCAATTTTTCTTCGTATTTTCCTCAGTTGAGATTTCAGATTTCAGAAAAGTGGACTGCTAGAAGCCAAATTTTAAAATATTTACAGAAGCGTTTAATTAAAAATATCTCACAGCAGCATAATTCACAAGAGGTGAAAAACAGAAAGAAATACAAATACTCATTAGCAGAAAAAAATGGGTAAGAAACATATAATATATTCCATGAAAATCCACACAGTAATGAGAATAAATGAACTACAGGGTGTGACACGGATGGAAGGGCTACAGACTCCACAATGATTCCAGGTGTAAAAAGTACGAGAAAACGCAAAGCTACTCTCTGGTGTCAGAAGTCATGGTAGTGAGGTCCTCCGATGGCTGCAGGGACTGGGAAGGGACATAATGGGTACTTCGGGGATCCAAGTGACTTCTATTTCTTGATTGTGCTCATTCAAAAGGTCTCCCCACTTTATTAAAAACTACCAGTCTGTACAGGTGTGGTTTATGTGCGTTGCATATTTTAATCAAAGATTTTCTTTTAAACCTTCTCTGTTTAAGCATCGTTACAAGAGTTCAGGAAGGTCACTCACAGCATTAGAGCCAAAGGAGGAGACTGGACCTAGGGATGGGGAGCCAGAGAAAGGAGCATCACAGAAGTAAATGGAAGGACTTTCTAGAAAGAATGTGGGAGCCGGTGGACAGTGACAGCAAACTCTCCAAGGAGAGCAGTCGGTTTAAAAATCTAAAGCCAAAACCTTACAGGATTGCAACATCGCTGCTCAGAATGAGAGTTTCTGTGAATTCAAGAGGAAATAGAGTCAAACTGGAGGACAAAGAGAAAGGAGAGGAGTGTGGCAGGAACTTGAGGCATGGTAGAAAGGTGAGAATGTGAGGAGCTCACTGTCCCGATTTCACTCCTACAGAATGCTTGCTGCGATTGACATCCGTGGCATTCTAGACTTCCTCGAATGCTGTCATTTGAGAGCATTCCTTCCATGTTCCCTGGGGTCATCTTGTTTCAAATTGCAAAAACTGTAGTGCAAAGTTCTCAACTGTGTCCAGACCCCACACCTAAAGGATGGCCATGACTGAAACCAATGCCACTCAGGTTCTCCCTCAGACAGGTGCGCCTTCAGTTGGGTATTTTGTCTTCCTGTATAGTGATGGTGCTGGGACAACTAGGAGGCTAGTGGGATAATTAACAAATTGTCATTAACATGCATTTGTTGAGAGAGTATTTCTAAAGATTTGTGTGAATTGCCTTCTATGTGCTACCTATATTTAAATTTTTTAATTTAAAAAACTAGAGTTCCTACTGTAAATATATGCTTAATATATTTAAGCATATAAAAATTTAAGCATGTAAAAATTTAAATTTAAATTTAAATTTTTACACATGAGCAAATTTTGGACATATCACAAACATCAAAAATCTGAGAACTGGGAAGATAGGATTGCATTTTTGTCTCAATTTCATACTTAGCATTAGATTGCCTTTATACAATAAAAATTCTGCAATTTTGCTGTGAAAATTAAAATATTCAATATGGAAACATTTTAGAAAATGTAAAGGAATGTGTATACTTTCCCAAATGTGCATATGTTGTATCCTCTTAACATTTACAAATACTTGGTGACACAAGCAACTTCTGTGCATTTAAGGTAATTTTATTATTGAGTCTCATTTTATTATTGAGTCTCATTTTAGTTCTAAGTTAGCTACTCATCTCCTACAACTTTTTTATTAGACACTTTGGTTGAAAGACTAATTTTTAGTCAGATTTACTTTTTCTTTTAAGTAGATCAACATGGTGTCCTGGGTCCAAACACTTGAAATATATTTTAGACATAATAAAACAGTTACATGATAGGCACTTCCTAAGAGTGACATTTTCAAACTTTATATGTACTATTGCTAAAAAAAAATCTTCTATTCTTGAAGAAGAAGAATTATATGCATGGCAAGTAAAAGAAACCCCAGGATGTGACAATAGAGGTGATAGCAAAAATAGACTCTGGTGATCTATCTTCACAGATAACAGCTTGCAAAGTGTCGGTTATCTGCTGCCACTACACAAATGGCACCATCCCTCATCTCTCAGTGTTCACAGGGGTTGGGTTCTGGGACCCCACGGGTACCAAACGTCAAGGATGCTCGAGCCCCTGGTGTGAAATAGGAGAGTATCTGCATGTAACCTGCATGCATCCTCCTGTATATTCTCAGTCACCTCTAGGTGACTTATAATACCTAACATGACATAATGCCATGTAAATAGTTCTATGATGTATTTTTAACTTTTGTGTTGTGTTTTACTGTTGTATCATTACTTTTTATTGTTTTGTTTTTTCCGAATGTTGTTGATGCACAATTGCTTGAATCCAAGGAATCCAAGTTTGTGGAGCCCAAGGACACAGAGTGCCAATTGCTCTCCAAGCTCAACCCCTTAAGACAGGCACCGACTCACTCAGGATTAGGAAGTGGAAACAGCTTGGCAGGTGGTTGTGGTTGAGGTTTTCTGTGAGATGGCTGGGGCCAGGGGGCAGGACTGAAGCCTCTGAGGCCTGGTGGGCTCCCATAGGTTTGCCAAATGGCATCGGACTTGTCAAAGAGCAAGGATGTCAGAGATAGGGAGAGAGAGAGGGGAGAGAAAGACAGAGGGAAAGAGAGGAAAGAGAAAAGGGGGAGGGAGAGACCTAGAAAAAGAGAGAGAGAGAGAGGAAAGAAGAAGAAGAGAGAGGGAGAGAGAGACAGGTGAGGGAGGAGAGAGAGGAAGGGAAAAGAAGTGGGTAGGAAGAGAGAGAAAGGAGAGAAAAGAGAGAGAGAGAGGGAGAGAGGAGAGAGAGAGAGAGGAGGGTAGAGGGAGAGACAGAGAAAAAGAAGGGGGAGGGTTGAAGGAGGCAGGGAAGGAACAGGCAGGGAGAAACAGAAACATCCTATAAAACCTAACTTTGGACGTGATATCCACCACTGCTGCCACATTCTCTTGGCCACACAGACCATCCTTGGCCCGATGTGGAGACCACTGCACAGGGGTAGGAGGCATCAGGAGGCATCATGGAGGCTCACTGCCCCTTGCAGTGCCAAGAGAGTTTACCCATCCATCTATTTTGAACTCTCATTAACCCTTTCCATGTTCTGCTCTACTTACACTTATTTCTTCTGGTAATTCACACCCCAGTCATTCAGACAATACTGCAAGGTACATTTCTGAGAAGCTTTTCTTCATCCCAAGGGACAAGCAGCCTGTTGGGCTTTTGCTCATTAGACAATGGCAAGGCCTATGGAAGATGTTGGTGACCATGAAAAATAGAACACTTGGCAAGTCTGCTCTGTGCCTTACACGCTTCACCTCAAGGGATCCCAAAAACTTCGTTAGAGTGAAGTATTTTTATTACCCCCATTTAACTACAGAAGAAATTGAAGACATTTACATACCCTCCAAGGTCACACAAATAGTAAGTGGCAGGGCTGAAGGACCCAGAACTGTCTGCCACAGGGCTCATACTTATAACCAATGCTGTGCATCTTCTTCTACTTCTTAAAGCTACCATTAAGGCATTGTTAGCTTAAATTCAGTAATGGACATTTTGGTTTTACTTTTATTTTCTGAGTGTCCATTTACTATATTGTTATTTTCTTTTAAATATACTGATATATATTTAATCTGGGGAAGGCATGTCTATAATACTTTTTCAGCTTAAAATATAATACATATATTGTTTTTGGCTGAAGGGCTTAATTGCGCTTATAGTATAGCCTATAAAGGAAGGATATTTCAAAGAAAGGCATGATAGAATATAGTAGTCCCCTCATCTTTGGGAGATGCATTTCAAGACCCTTAAATCTTTGAAACTGCTCACAGTACCGAACCCTATATATACTATGATTTTTCCCAAATGTTCATACCTAGGCTCAAGTTTAATTTATAAATTAGGCACAGTAAGGGATTAACAATAGCTAATAATAAAATAGAGCAATTATAACAATATACTGCAATAAAAGTTTTCTCTCATGCACTCACTCTCAAAAAAATTTTTTTTTAAATTGAACTGCACTTGCCTATTTTTGGATTGTGGTTGATCTCAGGTAAATGAAACCCAGAAAACAAAACTACAGATAAGAGGTCAGAGGGGACAGGGGCAGACTCTCACATTTCAATAATCAATCTGAAGGTGAATGGACTTTATACACCACTGAAGAAATGTTGAGTGGTAAACTATATAAGGAAGCATGATGCAATAGTCCTCCACCTCCAGGAAACTCATCTCACTGTAAAGGACTCACAGGCTTAAAGTTGGAAGCTGAAAAATGATCTTTTAGGTGATCAGAAAACAGAAGAGAGCAGGTGTAGCCATTCTGATATTAGACAAAATGGTTTTCAAACCATCAAAAGTTAGAAAGGATATGGAAGGACAGTACATAATAATAAAGAGCTCAATCCACCAGATAGATTGATCCTAAATATCTATGCACCCAACACAGGAGCACCAGGCTTTATAAAACAACTACTAAGAAAGCTAAGAGAGGATATTGACTCCCACTCAATCATACTTGAAGACCTAACCCACTAACAGCTTTAGATAGATCATCAAGGCAAAAAATCAACAAGGAGATCCAGAACCTCAACCTGACACTTGATCAAATGAACTCAATAGACATCTATAGAACACTTTACCCCACAACTACAGAGTATACTTTATACTCATCAGCACATGGATCACATTCTCAGGTATAAATCAAATGTGAACAAATTTGAAAAGACTGAAATAATACTATGTTTCTTCTCAGATCACCGTGGAATAAAAAAAAAATATTGCCACTAACAAAATCCTTCCAAAATATACAAAGACATGGAAAATAAACAACATGTTGCTAGATGACTTTTGGGTCAACATGGAAATCAAGATGTAAATAAGAAGATTCCTGAAAACAAACAAAAACAATGACGCACCCTACCAAAATCTCTGGGATGCAATTGTAGAAACGTTAAGAGTAAAAATCATAGTAAGGCGCACACACATCAAGAAAACAGAAAGATCACAAGTAGACAGCCTAATGTCTGTCTAAAGGAGCTGGAATGGCAAGACTAACTGAATGCTAACTTTAGCAGAAGAATTAAGATCATCAAGATAAAATCACAACTGCAGAATATAGAAGATAAAAATATCACAGTAAGGATCAACAGACAAAAGCTGGTTCTTTGAAAGGGTAAATAAGATTAGCAGACCCTTGTCCAGACTGACTATAAAAAAGTCCAAATAGAAACACAAAAAGCAAAGTCACAACTAACCATGAAGAAATTCAAAAGAGTATTAGAATTACTAAGAACACCTCTGTGCAAACAAACTAGAAAACCTAAAGGAAATGGAGGACTTTCTGACATCATACTACTTCCCAAGGTTGAAACAAGGAGAAATTGAAACTCCAGACAGACCAATAACAGTCCAGGAAATAGACTCAGTCATAAGAAATACCTCTGAGGAAAAAAAAAGCCCTGGGCCAGATGGCTTCCCAGCTGAATTATACAAGACATACAAGGAAAAGCTGATACCAATCTTATTGAAAGTATTTTAGGCAATCAAGAGAGATGGAATTCATTTTATGAAACTCACATCATTCTGATACCCAAACCAGGCAAAGACTCAACAAGGAAAGAGAATTACAGAGCAATCTCCTTGATGAAAATAGATGCAAAAATTCTCAACAAGATTCTAGCAAATTGGATTCAACAACACATCTCAAGGATCATTCATCATGACCAGGTGGGTTTCATTCTGGGGACTGAAGGTTGGTTCAACATTCGCAAGACCATAAAAGTAATTCAGCACATGTGGTTCTTGTCAAACCAAGAACCACATGATTATATAATTAGACACAGAAAAAGCATTTGAAAAAATTTGGCATCCCTTCTTGATAATAACCCTTGAGCTCCTAGGTGTAGAAAGAACATTTCTCAAAACAGGGAGAGCCATCTATGATAAACCTGCAGCCCACATGCGGCTCAAGGAGCAAGAGCTGGAAGCAGTCCCGCTAAGAACAGGAGCAAGATAAGGATACTCACTCCCACCCCTCCTGCTCAACACAGAGCTGGAAGTCCCAGCAAAAGCAATGGCTCAGGCAAGAGAAGCAGATCGGGGTATCCAGAGAGGAGAAGAGGAAGTGAAGCCATCACTCTTTGTGGATGATAGGATTCTTTACTCTGTTTACCCTAAAGAGTCTGTCAAAAACCTTCTCTCACTCATAATTGGCGTTGGTAAAGTCTCACAGTACAAAACCAATGTGCAAAAGACAGCTGCGTTTCTATACATCAGCCACAAGCAGGTAGAGAACCAAATAAAAAGCACAATCTCATTCACAACAGCCACAAAAAATGAAATAAAATACCTTGGCATTCACCTAACCAGAGATGTGAAAGATATTTACAACAAGAACTACAAATGCTGCTCAAATAAAGCGAGGATGACACAAGCAAATGGAGAAACATTCAATGTTCAAGGATCAGAAGAATCATTATTGTCATATGTTCTTCCCACCCAAAGCAATCTAGAGATTCAATGTACTATCCGTCAAATTACCAATATCAATTTTCTCAAACCTGGAAACAATACAGAAATTTATATAGAAACAAAATGACCATGGATAACTAAAACAATCCTCAGCTAAAGGAACAAAGTAGGAGGTATCACACTTCCAGGCTTTATTACAAGTTTATAGTAACCAGAACAGCCTGGTATGGGTATAGGAACAGGCACATAGACCAATGGAACAGGACAGATATTCTGGAAGTAAATATATGATCTCTCAACCAACTCATCTTCAACAAAGCCACCAAAAACAATCACTGGGGAGAGGAGACCATATTTTGCAAGCAGTGCTTTGAAAATTGGCTGATCACATAACGAAGAATGAAACTGGACCCCTACCTGTCACCATACATAAAAATCAACTCAAAATGAATCAAAGACCTAAACATAAAACCTCAAACTATAAGAATCCTAGAGGAAAATGTAGGAAACACCCTTATGCACATTGGAGTAGGCAACAAATTCTTGACAAAGTCCCTAAAAGTGAATGTCATAAAAGCTAAGATAGTCAAGTGGAACCGCATTAAACTGAAAAGCTTTTCACAGCAAAAACAAACACACAAACAAAGAGGCAAAAACTATCAAAAGAGTAAAGAGACAACTCTCAGAATAGGAAAGAATATTTGCAAATTATGCATCTGAGAAAAGTCTAACATCCAGGATCTACAAGGAACTCAAATGAAATGAAAGGAAAAAATGATCCTATTAAAAGTGGGCAAAGGACGTGAACAGACTCTTCTCAAAAAATAGCATACGAGCAGCCAAGACACATGAAAAACTGCTTGACCTCAGTAATCATCCGAGAGATGCAATTCAAAACCATAATGAGACACCACCTAACTCCAGTAAGAGTGGCCATCATTAATACATTTCAAAAAAACAGACGCTGGTGTGGGTGTGGAGAAAAGAGAATGCATCTACGCTGTTGGTGGGAATGCAAGCTAGATCAACCTCTATGGAAAGCAGTGTGGCAATTCCTAAACGAACTAAAAATTGACCTTCCATATGACCCAGCACTCTCTTTTCTGGGAATATAACAGGAGGAACAAAAGTCACTATACCAAAAATACACCTACACACACAAGTTTATTGCAGTACTATGCATAACAGCAAAAACATGGAACAAACCCTACTGATTATGGAAAGTGGACTGGATAAAGAAAATGTGGTACATACACATGATGGAGTGTTAGCCATAAAGAACAAAATCATGGACTTCGCAGCAAATTGGATGGATTTGGAGACCATCATAAGAGGTGATCTATCATAGAAACAAAGAACTGAAAACTGCACCTTCTCACTCATAAGTGGGTCCTGAACGCTAATCACATTAGCACAAGGGAGGGACTGGCAGTCACAGGACACTGCCAGGGGAGGGAGGGAGAGGGGTGGGGCACGTGACAACACAAAGCTTACCTGGTCCACTACCAGGGCGCCTGAGGGCCAGTTAGAAGCCCAAGCTTCACCTGCATGCACCTGCTCATATAGTTAACCCTCACTTGTACCCCACATATCTATAATAAAATTTAATTTTAAAAAAAGAGGTAAGAGAGGACGACTATATTTAATGATTTGATTTAATTTAAATTTTGCATAGATGTAAAGTAATGGTATTTCTCTATTCTTATTTAGGATGTTATCTTTGATTCCATTTTATTTCTGATGGCATCATCCTCATTTTCAACAAAAGAGTACTATGAAAAATAGATTTCTACCACACACTGTTGATATTTATCTTTTGTCAGATCACTTATTCAAGTTCACAGCATAGACATTTCAGTTCATAATAGGCCATGTATCATTGTGCAAGTACTAATGTGTTTTAGAATTACTGTGCGGGCACCACAGATTTTTTCTGCTACTTAACAAATGCAATTTCATGAGCCTATCTACACGAATCAGGTTCAACTACCCAAATATCCAAAAATTCCACTTGCAAGCCACAATTAATGGTTATACTTTAATTTGTATAGGAAGAAGTAATCTGATTGGCTAGAGAAAGCTTGAAACAAGGGGCTCTTTCTAAATATACAAAGTATACAGCAAGTCAGTTTACTAAGACCTCAACTCTCTCAACTGATGTTCTGCCCAAAGATGGCGCCTCCAAAACTTGTGTCCCATGTGTAGTGAGGACGGGTGACTCAAAGTAGGAGGAAGTGAGTCTGAAGTCTGAAGACATTGGTTGGGGTTCGACTTCATGACAGCGTCTAGAAATACTATCTTCAAATCTTGGCGATGAACATATGGAGGATACTCGACTCATGGTCTGACCTGCAGTTTCTCAAGCTTGCAGTGGTGGGTAAGGGATACAGGTTCAGTAGAAACCACACTTGAAGTGCCCACACAGCCATCCTGGTTTTCACTGTCAGTACAATATGCAATGAATTACAAGAGACAATCAACACATCATGAAACAGGCTTTGTGTTAGAAGTTTTACTCAACTGTAGGCTGGTGGAAGTGTCCTGAGCACGGTTAACACAAGCTAGGCTAAACTATGATGTTTGGTAGATTCGGTGTGTTGAATGCATTTTCTGCGTACAGTATTTTCAACCTGCCTTGGGTTTCTCAGGACACAATCCCATGTGGTGGAGGAGGTGTGTCGCTGAATTAGCACTACTGGAAGGGCACTGTCTCTGTAAGCCAAGTGCGCAGCACTATCGTTCCAAAACCACAACACCTCTAAAAATGGACTCTACAGCTCCTTCGCCGATTCCTTTGGCCTGGTGGCAAGTTCTTTTGACAGCTACAGAGGCTCAAGTTTGGCTACATTTTCCCATCTCATCTGGAACTCCTAGTGACCAGGAATAGCCCCAGGTTCCTGAGGAGTCAACTAAGTGTTTAGGAGCCACCTTTGATTGAAGAGGCCATATAAATCTCCAGGATGAGTGGACGTTTTGCTTGATTCTGCAGTTTGCGGTCAGTCCTAAATACTTTTCTTCTTCCTCCTCCTTCTCCTCTTTTTTGGAGTCTCACTCTGTCGCCCAGCCTGGAACACAGCGGCATGATTATGGCTCACTGCAGCCTCGACCTCCTGGGATCAGGTGATCCTTCTGCTGCCTCAGCCTCCTAAATAGCCGCGACTACAGGTATGCTCCTACTTACTTTTTTTGCTTCGTTTTCTTTTTTTAACTTTTCAAAGAGACACCCAACTAATTTTCTAATTTTTGTAGGGGCAAGGTCTTGCTATGTAGCAAATGCTGATCTTGAACTCCTGGGCTCAAGCAATTCTCTTGCCTCAGCCTCCCAAAGTGCTAGAACGACAAGCGCAGGCCACCACGCCCAGCCCTAATCCCAAATGCTAGTCCAGCATGTACACCCATGTTTTTAAAATCACAATTTACAACTGTCTACCAAAAAATTCAAACTCAGTTTACCCTTCATTACACTTTCATAAGATTTGTCTAAATCCTGTAAGCTACAGGCAGGTCAATATTTCTCTGCGTGTGGCCAGATGAGGAAATGCTTACGATTTCGGCCCTGTCCGGGATCCCAAGCAGCGGGGAGAGCTGTGTGACCCAGGGGCGCACGCCGAGTCAGAAGGCGCCTCGCGGACGTGCTACTTTGGGGGGAGCCCTCGACCTAGCACATGGCCTTCCTTCTTCTTGACATTCTATCTCTTGAATTCGATTTGCTGTCCTCTAAATTGGACGGAAACATCAGGCTTGCCTCGCCAGCCTTTTCCGTGTGAGCTGGCACGGACTTCGG
>NW_007036698.1:208327-213829 GCF_000164805.1 Carlito syrichta | reverse complement strand
AGGCAGAGAGTCGTCTGCGGACCGAGACGGCCGATGACCCGAGCTGCTCAGAAACGCCGGCCGCCTGGCGCGGGGCCGCGAGCCCGAGGCAGGGGCGCGGGCTTCTTGGCGCCCTGCGACCCCAGCAACTCCTGCCCTGCGCTAATGAGGCGCTTCCCTCCTCGCCGACGCGAAGCGCCTGGCATTTGGCGTGTGGGGCCGCCGGATCAAAAGGGGCCTACGAGCCGACGAATGTCGAACACCCAGGTGCTCGCCTCGCCGCTTCCTGCCATCGCGCAGCAGCCTGATTATTTACGGATTACCAGCAGCCACTGAGCACCCAGAAAGGTCCACCTGTGCTAATC
This sequence comes from Carlito syrichta, assembly GCF_000164805.1. Taxonomy (NCBI): domain Eukaryota; kingdom Metazoa; phylum Chordata; class Mammalia; order Primates; family Tarsiidae; genus Carlito; species Carlito syrichta. The sequence goes on along the minus strand of NW_007036698.1, from coordinate 213,485 downwards.
ATCTGCCATAATAGGATCAGTGCTCAAGCCCAAGTTTCTTTTGATTAGCACTGTTAAACTTTCTCTTCGCGTCCCCTAGCTGGCTCGAGGAAAAAGGATGCATTGAACTGTGCTCGATCAAAGGGTCCAGCGACTGCAATATTAGTGGACATCTTTGACTCCACAATAATAGATGCGTTTCTCCTTAAGAGGCTCAGATAAAGAGTGCCCAAAAAAAAAATTCTGCTCTACATTTTACATCAGTTCTGCAGTTATTAAAAAGTCATGCGTAACATGGATATAATATGAAGGAATGGCTTTCATGTCAATCTGCTATAAAGTAATTTTACAGCTTAATTTTTTTATCATAAAATGAATGCAAACTTGGCAATATCTACGTTAACAAGACAGTGGAGTCCGATATAGTCCAAGTCCTGATTCCTTATTAGATTACAAACTTAGACACATTAATTTCTCTGAACTCCAGTTTTCCTCATCTGGTGAATAGTTTTCATAGGTTTGCTTAGAGAGAGAAAAAGAATTATAAACAACACACCTGGTGTATAAGGCCTAAGTAGGTCAGGCACGGATAATGTTTCATGCATTCAAGACAAGAATGGGGGACCATTGACTAGAGTATATGCTTGTCTCAGGCGGAGATGGATGGCGAAAAAATATCATTTCCTTTTTTCCCACATACTTTGTTCCATGCTTATATTTTATTATTGATATAATTATTATCCAGGCACACTCTAGGCACTCAGCAAATACGGTTTCCTTTTCCTCCAACACTCCTTAATTCCTTCCCTTCTGCTTTGTTAATAACATAATAGGAATCTCCCAGAAATAGGAGGCCATGTGGGTCAGAGAAAAGAAAATCTTGTTCTTTTAATTCTGACTTCTATTGGGACTCATTTGAAAGAGAAGTCTGATAATCAGCTTCTCAGGTTTATTCGAAGTAATTGCTAGTGTTGGGTTTATTTTTGTTGCAGCTGAGAGTGGCTGTCTGGGCCCTGGGTTGTGTTTCTGCCGTAGGTATGCCATATGGACACCAGGATGGGGTGCAGTGGGAAGCAAATGAGATAGGGTTTGTGAACATATTTTGCTAACAAAGAAAATACTCACTGCTTTTGTGACCTAGCATTTGCTATACATCCAAATATCTTGGTATATTTTGACACTTTGAACTCTTAAAATGTATTTATTTGACACGTTAGCCAAATCTGTGGTTTAATCTCTCTTGGCTGGTAGGTGAGTCAACAGCCTTGGCACTTGAGAAAGGAAAATCTATCACTCACTTGCCATTTTGGAATATGTATTTAATAAACTACATTTGGAACCCTCATGGATAACAAAAAAGAATTTTACAATTATATTACAGGAAGTCACATTCTCTTTAGTGCTTGTAGCTTATGTGCTGTCTCTTTCTGCCTAACATCTCTGATAGATTCTGAACCAAATTTAAACCCCACCCTGCAGAAAAATTTGAATAATGAAGGAGTCTAAGGTAGGGCCAACTGTGACCCCTGGGCCAAATTCAGCCAGCCGACTCCTTGGTAGGACTCACAAGCAATGGGTGTGTGCACATACGTGTGTGTGTGTGTGTGTGTGTGTACTTACAGGTAAAATGGATGGAAAAAACCCAAAGAAGAAAACCATTTTGTGGCATGTGAAAAGTGTGTGAATCCAGGCTTTAGTGTCCATAAGTGAAATTTCATGAGGTTACGGCTACATGAACTTATCTACATGTTACTTATTACTCCATCCTGCTTCAGTGGTAGACTTGAGTAGTTGGGACAGAGACGTTATGGCACACAAAGCTAAATCTTTACAAAAGATATTTGCTTACTCCATGCCTAAGGCAACGTTCAAACGTTAAGATAATTAATGTTTGAATGATGCGCTCTATCCCTGTCATTATTGTGTACATTGACCAGAAAAACTAGAAAAACATACACTAGGTATGAGAATACAGGAGAGTAAAACCTTGAAGGACTTGTTCCCTGAAAAGTTATAAATAAATAACAGAGCAGGTTCTACCTAGATGACATATGTTGTTTTTTTTTTTTTTCCCCCTCTGGTCTATATTGGCATATATATGCATAAGGCTAAAATGGTAGATATTAGATCAAACATCTGAGTAGGACTCACTGATTGAAACTCAGTTGGGTAGTTTTCTTCTTCTTTACATCCTCCCTAAACCTGACACTAGCAAACGTAAAACAAAAATTAAGTATTTATGAATCACTTGTCACATTCAGACGAACTTGAGCACTAAGATCAACGATCTTTAAGATAAAGTACAGTCCATCCACACTTAACTTTCACTATATCCCTGGACTCTAAGGATACTCTTAAGTACTTGGCAAATACGACTGACTTAGTTGGCACTCAAGGACATTTCTGACATGGTGCCCAGTGGGATCTCTACAGGTAAAACACATGAGCTCCTGAGATATTATACAAAGCTCAATAACAAGTGTGGATCTCAGCAACCAGCTTACCTCTGCTCCATTGAGAGAAAGCATACAACCTTAAATACATACAGGTACTGTCTTAAGGAAAATAAATGGGGGGCTCTCAGCTCAGACCTAGCTTTTCAGGATCAATGGAAGGCACTCAATGCTAAGAGTAAACAGGAGAAGTGGAACAGAAGCATCCATGTGAAAGACCTGAGAGACCGCCCCCACAGTCTCTAGCCAGGCTGGTTGTTGAAGATCTTTCGCTATTGCAGGAGTAAGTAAAAACTAGCAGTGGAAACTATATCTTTAAATGCTAAGCAGGCAATGAAAGGCTTTACGGAACAAAAAGAATCAAGGAAACATGACATCACCAAAGGAACAACATAGCTCCACTGGATAACCTCAAAAAACAGGTATCTATGAATTGTCTGGCAACAAATGCAAAACAATCATCTTAGAGAAGCTCAGCTGAAGAATATAATGTCTGAACTGCAAAATTCAAAAGGAGAGCTCAAAAGCAGATTCAATCAAGTATAAAAAAATATTGAACTCAGAGTCAGAGGAACAAAAAGACAAAAGAACAAAAGAGTGGAGAAAGCCTGCAGGACATATGGGACACTAACAGGTGAACTAATATACCCATTATGAAAGTTCCAAAAGAAGTAGAGAAGGAGAAAGGTATAGAAAGCTTACTTTAAGAAATAATGATTAAAAAAACCTTACCAAATATAGGAATTGAAGTGAATATCTACAAAGCATAAAGAACCTCAGATATGTTTAACATAGGGCCTTCACTGATATACATTATAATAATATTGAAAGAAGACAGTGCATTTTGAAAGCAACTAGGGCAAAGCAATTTATCACATATAAGAGAACTTTCATACGATTATCAGCAGACTTCTCAGTAGAAATCTTTCAGAGCAGGAGAATGTGGGATGCTAAATTATTGAAAGTACTGATTTTTTTAAAAAACCTGCCAACTAAAAATACTATACCTGGCAAGACTGTTCTGCAGAAATAATGGAGAGATAAAGACGTTCCCAGACAATCAAAAGCTGTCATCATCACTAGGTTTGATTTGTAAGAAATGTCAAAGGTTAAAATGAGAGTATGTTAATAAGCAACATAAAAACAGGATTAAGGAAAGGATATAGTCAAATTTATAATACTCTAACAGTATAATGATCATCCATAAATTATTTTAAACTATAGTATAAAAATTAAAAGGCAAAAATATTTAAGATAAATACGGCTATAATACTTAGCAAATGAATACACAATATAAAAATATGTAAACTGTGACATCAATATTACAAGATGCGGATAAGGGAACAACAGTATAAAGTTTTTGTAGCTTATCAAAATTAAGTTATTAGCTTAAATAGACTGGAATAACTGTCACATGTTTTAAGCCTCATGGACATCACAAAGACAAAAAGTAAAGTAGAAACATAAAAATAAAGAACAATAAATCAAAGCACACAACTACAAAAATACAATCAAATAATAAAGACAACAAGACAGAAAGAAAAGAACAAAGAAACTGCAACAGTTTGAAAAAACTAACAAAATGGCAATAGCGAATCTCTACCTATCAATATTTACTTTAAATGTAAGTGAATTAAATTCTCCAATAAAATATATTGAGTGACTAAAAGGATTTTTAAAAAAGATCCCACGAGAGACTCGCTGTAGCTTTCAGGGCACACATAGTATGAAAGTGAAGGGATAAAAAAAGTTATCCTGTGCAAATTACAACCAAAGGTGAGGAGGAGTGACCGGCCTTCTATGAGACAAAATAGACTTTAAGATAAAAACTATAAAAAGAGATGAAGGTTATTAAAAAATAACAAAAGGGTGAATTCATTGGGTGAACATTACAATTTTAAAGGTGTATTTATTCAACACTGGAGCACCTAGATATATAAAGTAAATATTCACAAAACTGAAGGAAAAAAATAGACAGCAATGATAATAATAGGGGATTTTAACATCCCTATTTTATTTTACTTTTTAAGTGAGAAAGCAGGATTTATTGAGAGGACAGAAAAGCTCCCACAGCGGGAGGGGACCCAAAGGGGTTGCCTCAACATCCCTGTTTTAACAAGGATAGATCATGTAGCCAGAAAATCAATAAGCAAACAGCAGACTTGAACAACTCTACAGAACAAATGGACCTAACAGACATAGACAAAAGATTCCATCCCAAAGCAATAGAATACGCTCTTCACATGGAATGTTCGCACGGAATTCTCCAAGATATAGCAGATGTTAGGCCATAAAACAAATTGTAACCAATTTACAAAACTTGAAATCATCCGGCACCTTTTCTGATCATAGTGTTATGAAACTAGAAATCAATAGCAGAAGGAAAACTAGATGTTTCACAAACATGTGGAAATTCAGCAACATATTTCTGAGCACCCAGTGGGTCAAAGAATGAATCAAAAGGGAAATGGATACATTTTTTAGAAGTTTACAATCTGCCAAGACTTAATCATGAAGATATAAAAAAATCTGAGCCGGGCTCGGTGGCTCAGCCTGTAATCCCGCGCCTTTGGGAGGCTGAAGTGAGAGGATTGCCTGAGCCCGCGGGTTCGAGACCCGCCTGGGCAGCGAGACGACATCTCTACAATAAATCAAAAAATCAGCCGGGCGTGGTAGCGCGCGCCTGTAATTCCGGCTACTCGGATGCTGAGGCGGAAGGATCACCA
>NW_007036698.1:194749-208307 GCF_000164805.1 Carlito syrichta | reverse complement strand
CCAGAGTCCAGCAGGTCGAGGTTGCGGTGGCCGGGAGCGGCCACTGCACTCCAGTCTGGGTGACAGAGTGAGACTCCAACTCAAAAAAATAAAAAATAAAAAATAAAAAAATAAAAAAATCTGAACAGACCAGTAAGGTGTAAAGAGATGGAATCAGTGATTAAAAACAAAGAAAAGTCCAGAATTACATGACTCTGTAGGTGAAATCTACCAAACATTTAAAGAATTAATGCCAATTCTTCTCAAAAGCTTCAAAATTATTGAACAAGAGGAAATACTTCCAAACTCACGTGGCCAGCATTACCCTTATACCAAATCCAGACAAGGACATTACAAAAAAAGGAAATTACATTCAAATACTAGCAAATCAAACTCAATAGCACACTAAATAATCATTCACCACGATTGAGTGGGATTTACCCTTGGAATACAAGGACGGTTTACATATGCAAATTAATGTGTGTGATGTACCACATGAACAGGATGAAGCATGAAAATCATACAATTACCCCAGTAGCTGCAGAAAAAGCAGTTCACAAAATTCAACATACTATTATGATAAACATTCTCAACAAATGAGATACACAAGAAATGTACCATATTATCATATCGAGGCCTAAAATAACCAACCCACAGTTGATGTCATACTCGATGAAAAGCTGAAGCTATTTCTTTTACATCATGTACCAGAAAAGTATGCCCACTCTTCCCATTTCTATGCAACATATTACTGCAAGTGCCAGTCAGAGAAATTTGATTAGGAAAAATAATAATAATAAAATGCATACAAGTTGGAAAGGAAGGAGTAATATTGCCTCTGATGGAAGACAACTTTATATATAGAAAATCCTAAAGACTTCATCAAAACACCATGAGAACTAATAAACAAATTCAGTAAAGTTGCAGTATATAAATCATCATACAACTTTAGTTGCGTTTTTATACACTAACCATTAACTATCCCCAAAATAAATTAAGAAAAGATTTCTATTTACAATAGAGTCAAAAAGGATACAATACTTGGGAATAAATTTAACTAAGGAGGTAAAAGATCTATTACCTGAAAACTATAAAACATTAATGAAAGAAAGGGAAGACACAAATAAACAGAAAGATATTCTTCTCACAAATTGGAAGAATAATATTGTAAATGTTTATATCCTCAAAAGCAATTTATAGTTTCAACGAAATCCTTTTTAAAATTCGAATAGGATTTTTTCACGGAAATAGAAAAACAATCCTAATGCAAAAGAATAAGGACTAACCAAAGCAATTTGATAAAGAGGAGCAAAGCTAGAAACATCACACTTTCTGACTTCCAAGTATATTATAAAGCTGTAGTAATCAAAACAGTATGATACTGGCATAAAAACAGATAACATAGAACAATTAAAAAGAATAGAGATCCCAGAAATAAACCTATGCATATATGGTCAATTTTTGACAAGGGCACTAAGAATACACAATGGGGATAGGACAGTCTCCTCAACAAATGATACTGGGAAAACTGGATATCTACAAGCACAGAAACAAAACTGGATTCTTATGCTGCAGCATACACAAAAATCAACCCAGAATGAATTAGTCACAAACATAATCACTGAAACCATAAAATCTTAGAAGAAAACATAGGTAAAAAGCTCCTTGACACAGGTCTTGGGAATTATATTTTTGGTTATGACAGCAAAGACATAGGCAACCATAGCAACAATAAGCAAGTAAGATTAAAATTACATCAAACCAAAATGTTTCTACACAGAAATGAAAAAACAAATCAAAAAATGAAAAGGTCATCTATGGCATGGGAGAAAATATTTGCAAGCCATGTATCTGATATTGTAGTTAACATCTAAAAACACATACAACTAACTGAAAAAAAAACAAGTAACAAAAACAAAAAACATATAAGTAAAAAATAGGCAAAAGACCTGAATAGATGGTTCTCCAAAAAGACATACAAATGCACACTGGGTAGACAAAAATGTGCTCAACATCAGTATTCATCAGATAAATGCAAACCAAAACCACAAGACATCACTTCACACCTGTTAGAATGTCTATTATTAAAAAATAAAAGAACAATTGTTGGTGAGGATGTGGAGAAAAGGAAACCTTTACACACTACTGGTGGATTGGAAATTGGTACAGCCATTATAGAAAACAGTATGAAGGTTCTTCAAAGAATTAAAAACAGAACTACTACATGATCCAGCAACAAATTCCCTTCTGGGTATATATCCAAAGGAAACGAAATCAGGATCTCAAAGAGACATCTGCACTCCCGTGTTTCACACAGTGCTATTTACAATAGTCCAACCATGGAAACAATCTAAGTGTTTCTGGGCAAATTAATAGACAAAGAAAATGTGATAATACATGCCACGGGACATTATTCAGCCTTCAGAAATGAAATTCAGCCTTCAGAAATGAAAATCCGTCTTTGACATCATGGGTGGACCAGTAGGACATTACAGTAAGGGAAATAAGCCAGAAACGGAAGACAAATACCATACAATCCCATCTATGTGTGAAACCTAAGTAATCAAACCCTTAGAAGCAGAGACCAGAAAGGTGGCTGTCAGGGACTTGGCGGGGGTGCGGGTAGGGTGGCATGGGAGTTGATGGTTAAAGGGTGCAAAGTTGCAGTCATGCAAGTTGAATAAGTTTCTTGAGATCTACCATGTAGCTAAGAATACTTTACTGTCTACTTAACAATTGCTAAGATGCCAGTGCTTACGTTGTCTTCTCACCACACAGGCACAGACATACAATTAATAAAAAAGAAGGCTGGAGAAGACTTCGGGAGGTGATTGATATGTTTTTTGGCCGTGGTGATAGAGAGGGTTTTATGAGTGTCTACTTATCCCAAACTCATTGCTGTGTGTTTAATATGTTCAGTTTTTATATGTCAATCATATAAAAATGTTTTAAAAAATGAATAATAAAGAAAAATATTATGTCCAATAAAGACAACTTCTCCATTGTATTACAGACTAACCCTGAACGCTGTGGGGTCTCTCCTTCCGGATTCAGCCTGGAAGACAGGAAGAGAAGGGCAGAAACTATGGAGTTAGACAGACCTGGGCTGAAATCCTTTATAAGGAGCATACTAGCTCTAGAACCTTGAGCAAATTAAACTCCCTAAATCTTACTTTCCTCAAAAGTAAATTGGGAAAAATATCTATCAAACATGAGAAATGTTAAAAGAAACAGCCGGGCTTGGTGACTCAGCCTGTAATCCTGCGCTTTGGGTGGCGGAGGTGAGTGGATTGCCTGAGCCTGCGGGTTCGAGACCCGCCTGGGCAACTTGGCGAGACCTCATTTCTACAATAAATCAAAAAAAAAGAACTAATGTGTGAAGTTTCAAATGCAGGCTTCGGAGAAACAACAAACACTGATCTTTGCATTTTCTGTGTACACCGCCTTTTCTATGTGTTTTTTGCGTTTTTCTTAGTTCTCCTCTATTTTCCAATATTTTTATTTTCCACACCCCCAAATGTCCCTACAATTAATTAAAAGGTAAGTATCTAAGTCCAGATGTTACAAAAGCTAATAAGAAATATCTTGATCAGTAACAATCAATCCTGATTTTTAAAATGACCACTAATTTCATATAAATAACTTGGATATTTGGTCAATGAGACTCAAGGTTTCTTTCCAAGCTAACAACACAAAGCTTAGAATATTGATTACTTAGAATGAAAAATACCAACTTATTTTGGAGAGGAGGCGACATTGCCCTGGAGAAAAGACATCATCCACTTCCTAAAATTAACCCATATTTAGCCAATATCTACTTTGCACATAAAAGTGAAACTTGCCGTGAAGAAACTTTTGGCAGAGTGGCTAAGACAGGCATTCGTAAAACAATCACTAAATGTAGAATTGTCACTGTAGTAACTGTCGCGAATGAAAGGCAAATAAATTCTACGTGAGGCCGTGAAAGAGAGGGGGCTGACAGAAACATCCAGAAGGCTCCCGGAGGATGAGATTTCAGCTGAGTGTGAAGGTGAGGAAGAGGAGGTAGAGAGAGGCAGAGAAACAAAATCATGGGCAGGACCTGGGGTGAAAAGAGGGTACGGAGGCAGGGCACTGTGCAGGAGCAGAGAGGGCTGGTGCGGTGAGGAGGCCACAGGCTCGTGTGTGTCTCTGAGTGCTCGCCCGAGCTCCAAGGAGACAGCGGCTGCGACATGATTGGAGGAGCAGAGATACGACCATCCAGATCCTCTCCAGATATGATGCCATTCATGCATTCATTCATTTAGTTCATGAGCTATCCTATCAAATGTCTGCAGTCTTCACTCTGCATGTTTACACTGCGATGCAGAAATGATCTTGCCAACTGAAACCATGCAGAGCAATCTTAACATCATCAGAAAAAGTCATGATATCTCTGAAAACTTACCAGTTTTGGTCAAAACATTAAGGACTCTCCTACTGCTGGCTATAAATGTATAGCAAAATATAAAATAGTAAGAGTAATGTTCACTTAAAACACTATAATTGGCCAGGCTCGGTGGCTCAACCTGTAATCCCAGCACTTTGGGAGGCCGAGGCGAGTGGATTGCCTGAGCCTGCGGGTTTGAGACCAGCCTGGGCAACTTGGCGAGACCTCATCTCTACAATAAATCAAAAAATGAGCCGGGTGTAGTAGCTCACCTGTAGTTTTGGCTGCTTGGGAGGCTGAGGTGGAAGGATCTCCAGAGCCCAGTAGGTCTAGGCTGGGGTGGCCATGAGCATGCCACTGCACTCCAGCCTGGGTGACGGAGTGAGACTCCAACTCAAAAAAAAAGTATAATTTAAAAAGTAGAAACATTGAGAACTGAAGCATTTTCCTTCATTATGAAACAAAGGATTTATCACACATAGTATGACCCATGCTTGCCTGTGTCCTGTAAACTGGGGTAAGAAGTGAGCCTCTGTGCTAAGCCTGGGTGAATTGTTGAAGCTCTTTCTCAGCTTGGATCGGCTTCCAACATTTTGTCCTTCACACGTTCAATGTCGTGAAATATTGCTGAGAATTCCTTGCATGTCAAGTATTCTGCCAGAGCACTTCCTCTGGGACATCTCCATCTTTTCCATCCCAACAGTCTCCTAATTTATGGGGCTAAGTTGACCTTCACGAAGTTTCTCCAGCTGTATAGCTGGAGTCCCTTGAATGTCAGCAGTGACAATGCTCCAGGGGTGTTTTATTTCTCCTCTAAATCTATCCACATTTGATCTGAATTTCACTTCCGCTGTTACTACCTTCTGTTCCTTTGCTGCCTTTTCACCTTTGTTGGTCAAGTCTCTCTGCTGACCATCTACTTTTGTAAATGCCTCAGATTACCCTGGGGAATGAAGAGTCAACACAAATGCACGCGGGGCCACTGCTGTTTGTGCAAGTCCGGAATGATGGCTGTGTGGTGACCAACCATGCACAGGCTTTCAGAGAATCACTGGTCACTGAGCTGGATGCACGTCTGTTAGTCAACTAGTGACTCACGAACCAAAGAAGCAACTCGAAGTTGCTCACAGCTAATGGTGATGGAAACTTGAGCTGTGAAGTTGGAACACTGGAGTTACTTATTGAATTGAACTTTGGTAGCTGAAATCTGCGTATCAGACCATGTCAGAAGAGAATTGCCTATAGACTATAATGTTTGGAATAATTAAGGCTAGGCACTGAAACAGAAAAATCCCCAAATATCAATGGCTTCACAGAATAAAGATTTATTTATCATCTTATAGCAATCAGGATAGGATCAGATATGCTCCCATAATAAATAATCCCAGTCTCAGGGTCTTTAAACAACAACGTTCATTTCTTCTCCTGTAGTGTATCCAAGGCTCTTTTTTTTTTTTTTGAGTTGGAGTCTCACTCTGTCACCCAGACTGGAGTACAGTGGCATGCTCCCGGCCACCACAGCCTTGACCTACTGGGCTCTGGCGATCCTTCTGTCTCAACCTTCCAAGGAGCTGGAACTACAGGTGTGTGCTTCCACGCCTGGCTAGTTTTTGATTTGTTGTAGAGATGAGGTCTCACCAACTTGCCTGGGCGGGTCTCGAACCCACGGGCTCAAGCCATCCACTCACCTCGGCCTCCCAAAGCACTGGGATTACAGGCTGAGCCACTGAGCCCAGCCATTGCTCTTTAAATTCCTCAAGGACCCTAGATTCCGGCATTGGGAATAGGAGCCACAGAGACGAAGACTCTCCTTCAGAATTCAATGTGCCAATCCAGATGGAAACACGTGACTCTACTCACAGCTCACAGACACGAGAACTACTCTCATGACTCCAAGAAGCAAGAGCCATCAGACATACATGCCACATGTTCAGAAGGAAGAAGTAGTACTCAGCAAACAGCACTGAGGTCTACTGAGGTCTCCACAAGCATGTGAGGTGGCCCCCTCCTCCACCAAACAGACATGTGGTCAGGGTGAATGGCCTCCGGGGAGTCTTTAGCAGGGCAAGTGAAGGAGACACAGAGTCCCCGCCTCCTAACCACCCACCCCGATATGACACAGCCTCTCATCGTGGTCCAGAATTCACTGCACAGGCCAGCCTAGGGCCAAGGAGGCAGGTAAACGCAGGGAAACACACTCAATTCTAGAATGGTAATTCTCAAATCTGCTTGGACTGAACGTCCATTCGTGGAACATGGAAGGCTGTCTTTATAACAAGCTTCCCAGACCTTTACAATGGTCAGGCAAAGTTGAGGGACACTGTTTCAGAAAATCACAATAATGGGAGCAGGATGCCCTGGATAAAATTGATCTTCTTCTCCAGGCTAACAGAACCGTCATCAATTCTCAATTACTATGACCAAACTCACATAAGAACCACAGGCATGGGGGATAGTGCCCTGTGAGTATTAATCCAGGAAAGAACACATGCGTAATTTTTCAGATCAATCTCAGGAAGAAACAAGATACAAGAAGCATCACTAACGATGTGGGACTTAACTACTGAAAGGCAAAGGTATATAAAAAGGTTCCGTTCCATGCTTAACTCTCAGTGTCCGTTACATTTCAAAGCCTGCTTTGACAATTCTGCTCAATTCAGCAGAAATCTCATATGTACTAACTAGTATTTTAAAATTAAAGCCATTTATTCAGCAGATGAGAAATTAGAGTTATTACTTCTCTCATACATAATTCTACCAGTCATCCTGGTAGCAATCATTTCTCTCCATAATATCTCCTTAAAAAAAGTCAATAATCTTTTCACAGTGGATAATAACTTACACAGCGAATGTGAAAAGAGTGTTTAACTCCCTGTGCAATCACCCCAGTGTCTTTTGTTGAGTCTGTATGACTTCGAATCAGTGTAAAATGGCAGGCTGGCAGTTAAACAGTGCGCATTGCTGGATCCAATTAATTCTAGCATTTTATGCCAAGAATTCCATTCGTTCCCATTAAAGGTCTTGATACAGTGCAGGCTCCTGTATGTCTTGCAGTTGAAACAATCAAACTTCATTTCAGACTAAGGGCTTCCTTGCAGAGCTCAAGGAGCGCTCACGTGGCTGTTCAGCCTCCATCAGGGACTCTCTTTTGTTTTTTGTTTTTTTTTTTGAGTTGGAGTCTCACTCTGTCCAGACTGGAGTGCAGTGGCCGCTTCCGGCCACCGCAGCCTCGACCTGCTGGGCTCCAGCGATCCTTCCGCCTCAGCCTTCCAAGTAGCCGGAATTACAGGCATGCGCTACCACGCCCGGCTGATTTTTTTTTTTTATTTATTGTAGAGATGAGGTCTCACTGCCCAGGTGGGTCTCGAACCCGCAGGCTCAGGCAATCCACTTACCTCAGCCTCCCAAAGGCGCGGGATTACAGGCTGAGCCACCGAGCCCGGCAGGGACTCTCTTTTAACGGAGGGCTCAGACCACAGGTTAACTCACAACACTTACCTTGCAGTTTGTCAGCAGGACTTAAGCCCGTAGGCAAGAGGCAGAGGCAGCTCGGAGTCTGCCCTGCGTATTACAATTTTATGGTATTATGATAATTTGCTGTTGAAAATGAAAGTTTATGAGGGTGATGGGAAACGGAGGCACCGTGCAGCTGCGTTTAGTATTCTCTTGAGAGTCACGTCTCAGCCACATGTGCGCCACTGAAGATGTCACATGCTGTTTACTGCAGAGTGTCACAGCCCCTCTCTGGTCAGTAAACTATACTTGCTGTGTGCCCACTGTGTGTAAAGTGCGCTGTCACTATGAGAAATATGTGAGAAAGTCACACTGTCATGCTTGATAAATGGACCGTGTGTGTTCCCATGGGGCGTGAGCATAAAAAGGGCAATGGCACGTCTGATCTGCCCCAGGGTGTGGCAGGTCCAGGAACAGCACGCAAACGTCTCACGTATTTTGCTGCCATAGGACTGTTTTTAATCAATTAACCAGTCCTCAGCATCAAGTACTATCTGAGTCCCCACTATTAAGTAAGACTTTGCGTTTGTTGTTGGGGCCAACCCGTATAAAATAATTATGGTTTCCCTTGATAGCTGATCACTGCAGAGTCCAGCATTTTGAACGTGTGTGCTGGTGGGCATGCTTCTTTTCCGGGGAGAGGACCCACAGCTTTGGTTAGAACCTCGGAATGTATGTTCTCCTAAGATTGAATGATATTCTTCTAGATAGAGAGAGAAGACACATGTAAAAAGGGCTTTAAACAAGCGTTAAATTGAGTTACTTGAATTATCCAGAAACTGAGGGCAAACGTTCAGAACAGGCTGTGACACTGCAACTGGGCTGTAGGAAGAGTAAAGTGTGGAGACACGAACTCTCCATCCTTCTGGATTCACGAATGGATAATGCGTGATGCCCGGCGTCTAGGTGTTCGGGAGACGCACACATTTTTTTTCCATTGAATATGCTAGCAATAACTACAAATCCTATTCCAATTTTAGATTTCACTCAGGTTTAGATTCTTAAACTGCATATAATAATTTGAAGTCCTAGTTAATAGGAATGAACAATTAAATGGCCTCAACGTACTCCATGAAATGGATTTTGTAAAAAAAAAAAAAAAATCAATAATTTTCATCAATACTTCCTTCTGAAAAGATGTTAATGCTATGAATGGAAATTAAGTTGATTGATCCTAAAGAATTAAACCTATCATATTAATAAGTTTCATATTTAGTCTTTTCTGCACAACTGTGGTAAAACCAACTTATCCATTACTAAATACAGTACGTTTCTAAAAACGAATAGGAAAAGAGTGAAGTACACAAAATAATTTTTTAGATTTCAAATTTTCTTTTGTTCACTAAATTTTTTGTCAATTACTTAAATCTCTTATAAAATAAATTTAGTACCTAATATATTCTTTGAAATTCAAAGCTTCAATGTTTATTTGTAATTTATAGGTTATACTCTGCAAATTATGGGGAAATTCTTTAGAAGAGTTTTAAAATAAATGATGTTTTTTCTTGTAGTCTCTACTCGCAGGTTATTACACAACTTCAAGATGGAGTATAGTAATAAGCCTTTCTAAAGCAATAAAACCATTTCTATTTTTATATACGTAGGGGTAGGCAGTTAAGTATCCATTAGAATTACATATAGACACGGAAAAATATGTTTCCTACACTCACAGCCATAATAAGACTTTAAAATTTCCTTCATTTTAGAAAAATACATTTGTATATAGCTTTTGGCCATTCTGTAGTTTTATTGTAGATATTTTATGTCAATTCCATTTGTTCCATTAATTTGACCTCAATCATGAAGCTAGGCCCAAGTGGATCCAATTCTTCCCGAAACTTCTTTGGATGACTCACATTCTCAGGTGTGTTTTGAGCCTTTATGTCAGTTTGCCTTAGAACCCCTTTCACTGATCTCATAAAGTCTTTGGCCCATAATAGAATATTTGTTTTTACAATTACCACCAATTAGAGACAAGAAGTATATTCTACTTTCCAAGCTTTCCTCGTCTCCCATTGAAGACAAAAAGAAATTCAAACGGCCACAGAAAACACTGCCTTTGAAAACAGGACTTCTTTCAAATCAAAATAATCCACTCCCACTTCCTGGACTATATAGAGCCCACTTCCTGTCTGCCTCTGGTCTTGTCCGTTTCTCTTCTGCTCTGACAGATAAATGCCCTGCCTGTTTGAGGGGCAACATGCACCAATCTAAGGAATAAAGCCAAATCATAAACATGGTTTCTGCTAGGCTTTAATCTTTTGAAAACAGCATTCACCACAAAACAGAAAGATTTTTCTAAGATATACTATGAATTAGACTAAAATATGAAATTATTTCTATAAAGATTGGCCTTTCAGACAGATGAGAAAGTGGTCACCAGATGAAATCTTTCTCTCAACTCTGATATTCTGTTGCTAAAATAATTTTTTCAGTTAAATGCAGAAAATACCACAAATTAGTTGTTAAGCTAGGACTAGAGAATCAGACCTTACAAATTAGAGTATTAGAGTTAACTTAGTATTTTTAATGATTATTCACCGATGCATTGGAAATACAAAATTGGCTCGTGGATTCCAGAATTACAGCACAAACTATGTAACGTATTCATCGGCTGAAGGTACATTTATTTCAAAGAAGAGACCATGGGACTTATGCTTATGATTTAGCATCTGACCGTGTTTATAGCCTGTGTAGTCACCCAGGGACAGGAAGCCCCACTGAAAGAACAACAGCATCAGTTACTTGCTTCTTTCAAGCAGCACCAGTTCAGGCAAAAAAAAAAAAAAATCAACATTTGTCCATACTTTCCATAAAAATATTCAGTGGACAAATTTCACAGCTTCAATGCTTCAACTGGCAATTGCGAACTCATGCCATCATGACCCCATGAAGTTTTGATATAAAATTAATTGTTTCTTTGTGCTCTTTCTAGGGTTGTTTTGAAAGGGATTTCTTTTTTTTATTGCTCATAAGATATCTGTATCTAATCAGAGATATCTATCTAAATTTGATCTCAGCACTCTAATAAAGTCCAGCTAAGACTATATTTGGCATAATGTAAGAATTTAAGACTCTATTTTTGTTAGACATATTAAAACATATTAGTATGCCAATAATGTCCAACTAAAACTATATATGACATAATATTAGACTCTCTCTGGTAAGGTATGTTTTATTAGACATATAAAATATATTAGTACTCTAATAATGTCCAACGAAGACTCTCTATGCTTAGTATTAGACATGTTGAAATATATTTAGCACATTAGACTCTCTCTCCCTTTCTCTCTCCTTTTTTTACCAGAGAGGGAGGATATATTAAAGTTTATCTCACAGATGAAAGTTCACTATGTTGCAAGATTTTAAAAAATCATTAATCTTGAGAAAAAAAGAAAAACGTGAACGGGAAGCCCTCCACAATGAGATTCAAAGAATGACTGGAGCACAGCAGATGTTAACGAAGAAGCTTAGAGATCGGCATACAGGTAAGACATTTTTACACATGGAAATCTGGTCGTGGGGCTCAGAAGAAAGCTGAGTGTGTGGAGAAGAATGCAAGGCCCCTGACTGAGACGGCTGCCCATCTACTGTCCTGGAAGTGCTCAAGAACGAGGTCCTTCAGGTCCTTCATGAAGCCACGATTCCATTTCTCAGGAAAACATGAGAATAAATCTAACCATTTATCAATAGTCAGAATTAAACATTTTAAAAGAAAAGAAGGGAAGCTTGCCTCGCAACTAAAGAAAGCATCAAGACAGAGGGATCAAGTTGTGAAGAACGCTGCGCTTCATCCTTGACCACAGGGTTTGGCCAGAAGGCTTCCTTCTTCAGACCCTGTTTCCCGTGGCATGGAAACATGCACATTGCCAAGCAGCCCCCTCGCCTGTGTTTTCTTTGAACTCTCCTTTGCCTTTAACTTCGGATATCGGGCTGATCATGGTTTTCTCAGAGTTGAAGGCTGTCTTGCACTTCGGAATTTCCGTCTCTCCAGGGATCCTAGGAGCACTGCGGTCGTGCACACACGGAGAGGCCCCTCTTCCCGTGACTGCTTTGATTCACACTTCTGCACTTCAGTTGTTGTCTTACAGATAAACCATTGACTGTGAAGGACACAGGCTGCCCCTAATGAAGATGGAAAAGGATGGAGTCCTTCTGAGCTGGTACCAATCATCCACGGGGTCCAGCCGTAGTCCACTCCGGCGATGGCCATGACGTGCGGCTGGCACCCCAACAAGGGTGAGTTGTCCTGCAGTGACCACTCGATGCTTGCATCACTTCTCCGCTGATTGAACAGATCCACTAATGATGAGGTAAACTTAAAATAAATCTTAACAAAATTTAAGTGTACAGAAAAATCAAATTCCACTTCCTTAACACGGAACCCCGAGGGCTAAAGAAAAAGGCAAGGCAAGATGTCAGGGGTGGGAAGGGAGTGGCAGTAACCATAGAAAAATCTACACAACTGTTTAAAAAATACACATGTGTATGTGGACACATGCAGATACTTACGGGTGCATATGAATATACATACATCTCCATGCATACATATGTATTTTTTTCTTAGAGTTCGTGATTATTTAGTGCCTAATTTTTAAAGAAAGTGTGCAAGATCACCCTGGTCTTCTGCAAGGTGCCTCCCAGATACCAAGTACTACGGATTCTGGAAAACAAGATTTTAGTTAAACCCAAGAAAGCCTTGAAAACCAAATCTGAAGTCCTGGACTGGAACCACCTTGCACACAGGGCCTGCCTGGTGGGAGGAGCCTTTGCGGTCTCCCTCCGTGCTCTGCAGTGTCCCAAGTAGGCCGCTTGCCTTGTGCTGACTTCTTTTTTGCACAATGCTGGGGCACCCTTCACGCTAGTGTGCTAAGGGCCGGCATTACTAGTTGGTAGTAATTGTATTATTTGTGATTGTTTTCAACTCTTCTGTACTATAATTTTAAAAATAGGATTATTGTTTTAAAGTAAGAATTAGCGCTCAGTAGGGTGGTACTGGGCATTTGATAAGAAATAAGAAAATGTTTGGCTATAAAATAAATCTTTAAATGCCTTAAGTTTCCAAAAGAGCACATTTTTCCTCATTAGTCTAAATTTCCTCTATTAGCTAGTGTTTTTTCCCTCAATTTCAAGATTATTTCAAAGCAAATTTTAAAATATTTATAAAAGGCATAGTGTTATCTTGCATAATGTTGTCTTTCACTGTTTAAGGGCAGCCATACAAAATTGCTTCTCTAAATTTGAACATATTGTGATATTTAAGACTAAAAAATAAAAGTAGATTTTAGCTTTAAGTTTGACTTAAAACAAGCAGTTTGGGACAAATTGCCATAACTTTCAGGGTTTTCAGGTTCAATTGTTAAGGAGTTATTTTAGGATTAAGATTGGGAATTACAATGAGAAAACAATATTGTGCATTGCGGAGCAAAAGAAGCACATCAAAACCGAACTAAACCCTCGAGCAGTGCTGTCCAAAGTAAAGCTCACGTGGGCCACACACGCCGTTTTAACCCTGCTAGCCGCCATATGAGGAAACGCACGAAAGGGCAGCTGAAGTTAATTCTGGCCGTCAATCCCAAGCCCGACACACCAGGACACTGTCGCTTCAGCAGGCCGCCGGCCTGAACACGCCGCCAGGGCCTGCTTTCCACGCGCCTC
>NW_007036698.1:184360-192874 GCF_000164805.1 Carlito syrichta | reverse complement strand
CGCTCTGCCGGCTGCAGCTAGGTCCAGCTGGGCTTCCGGCCCATCACGGCCCCCAGACACAGAGAAACACCTGGGCGGCCAAGACTACTTTTAAGGCTGCTGGCGCTGCCGTGGGACGTCCATAAGGTCGGGGCCAGAGAATCACAGCTTGTGAGAGGAGACCCCCAAACGTTGATGTGCCTTTAATCCAAGTGTATCTTTGCTAGCATTCTCCTACGTAACCCACAGGGGTTTGAAAAATAGCGAGCTGAAGATTTAAATTCACCAAGATGGCACTCTCATTCAACGACCTTCAAGCAGGTGAAAGAACGTCATTCACACAGCTTTCTTCATCTCGTCAAGATGTATGAATGTGTTCAGTCATGAAAAAATAACTGTGTGTGTCGGTGATTTTTTGCCAAACACTGAAACAAGTCATTTCAAAGAAACCATTTTTAAAAATGGAGAACTATTATATTTTTAAAACTACCTAGAATTATGATATATGATTCCATTAACGTAAATAGTCTGTAAGTTAACGTAATTGTCAATTGCAGGTAGGTTTTGATTGTATTGACTCTTAGCATGTCGTTATTTAGAATAATTTTTATCTCAAATGAAGAGTGATTTTCACTACCTACTGTGTAGTCTGTAGTATTCTAATATATCGAATATATCTCTCTGCTGCTTACCAACAGAACATGCGAATCAACTTTTGTATGCCCTTTCTTTTCTTTCTTTCTTTTTTTTTTTGGGTTGGAGTCTCACTCTGTCACCCAGACCGGAGTGCAGTGGCCACTCCCGGCCACCACAGCCTCGACCTGCTGGACCCCGGCAATCCTTCCGCCTCAGTCTTCCGAGTAGTTGGAACTACAGGCGTGCGCCACCACACCCAGCTAATTCTTTGATCTATTGTAGAAATGAGGTCTCGCCACATTGCCCAGGCGGGTCTCAAACCTGCGGGCTCAGGCAATCCACTCACCTTGGCCTCCCCAGGCGCAGGATGACAGGCCGAGCCCCCGAGCCCAGCTTGCATGCCCTTTTCTTTACGGAGGCTGCTCGGGGCTAAAATGGTCCCAGGCAGCACTTGGAAGAGAGAGAAGCAGAGGGCATGCTATTCCTCATCACTGAAAGCGAAACCACATTTCCTTGACTAGCACTGGATGTTTTCCCGACCGCTCTGGTCCTCGTGCCGTGCACGACAGCGTTCATGGAGCCTCTTTGAAGCCAATTCTGGAACCAGGTGAGGTGTGAGTAGGTGACGGACCGCTTCTTGGCCGCTGTCTGGACCGTACAGGCTACCCCACTAATCTGCAAACTGTGCAAGCATTTGTGCAGGAGTGAAGCGTTTCAAGTTTCCGCAAAGAACAAAGGTGAATGCAAACTGTGACAGCCACTCCTTCTTGAAGATAACTGGAAATGCCATGCTGATGCACGAATATGCTGAACTTCAATCACCTGCTAGAAGGGTTTTGTCACGGCTGCTGACGGAGAAGTCTGAGACGAGGAAGCCGGCTGAGAGAAGTCTAACCATGTGACGCATTCAGGGGTTTTCAAGCACGTTTGTTTTGAGGCTCAGTTCATCTGTTTTCCGATATTTATCATTTTAGGTCATCCGTCTTTTCCAATGTATTGACTTATTAATCTCCACGCAAATTTCATAAATGATGTGAATGTGAACGATGTTTCCACCTTGTAGGAATCCTCTCATTTCTCAAGCTGTGTAAGCGAAGTGACTGTTCTATTGTTGTTCAGCCAGTCAATATCTGAGTCAAGACACATGGTCTGCGGTTGCCAGGCCTCTATTTGTCCTCGGAGTGTTCAATTACCCACCGGAGAGCAATGGCAAATATTAGCAGTGATTTATGGCAAATCGTTCGCTATTGTTCTATGATCCATTTATCCCAATGAGGGCTTTGCCTGTTTAGAAATTCCTGCCCCCATCTGCTTTGTTATGAAGCCTGGGAGCCACTGAGTGTATCAGTAAAACCATCACAGTTCAGGAGACTTCAGCACTTCGTCCACAGCAGGGAAGTGTGTGTTAGGTGTTCTATCTCCCTAAAAAGAGCAGCTCTGAGAATGCCACTTTTAGTTAGAGATCTTGCGCACTCTCAAGACGAACCCACCCGAACAACCGCCTGGCTGTAGAAGCCTCCAGCAAGCCATGCCTACTCTCCTCGCCGCCTTTTTCCTTCCCCGCCTTCACGGTGATGCTCCTTGCCATGCTGCCTGCTAGCTTCCCTGTTCGCACCTGGCGGCCTCCAGCGAGCCCAGGAGTTGAGCTAGAAAGGGATTACTGTCAAGCCCAAGACTTCAGGCCAAGTTGCTGAGACAGCTTTGATGATAACTATTCCGCCTGTGAGTTTGAACTACGATGAGGTGAATACAAGTATTTTGAACAAGCCAGGCTCGGTGGCTCAGCCTGTCATCCCGCGCCTTTGGGAGACTGAGGTGAGCGGATGGCCTGAGCCCACAGGTTCGAGACCTGCCTGGGCGGCGAGATCTCATCTCTACAATAAATCAAAAAATCAGCCGGGCGTGGTAGCGCATGCCTATAATTCTGACTACTTGGAAGGCTGAGATGCAAGGATCGCCGGAGCCCAGCAGGCGAGGCTGCGGTGGCCAGGAGCGCCCACTGCACTCCAGTCTGGGCGACCGAGAGAGACTCCAACTCAAACCCCCCCCCCAAAACCCCAAGTATTTTGAACATAGAAGTTACAGCAGATTGAGATCTCAAAAGAGTGACCTTCCTGGAAGCAAGCACATAGGGTGGGCGTCAGTCTGATGCTGACTCTGGGTGGTCCCGTTGTGATGGCTGCGTGAAAACCCCCCCAGCAGCGAGTGGCCAGGCACCCCTTCTGCGGTGCTTCCCCCGCGTGGGCTGAGAGCGAGGTGGAGAGGTCTGCGCTGGGGTCTCCCCGCACCAGCAAGCGAACGCCTGCTGAAGTTGCAGCGGGCTAGCGGGTGGCGCTGGCTCTTGGCCGGCCACTCCCCCGGACCCTGGACCGGGTACTACGCATGGCCCCTCCCACACGGAGGCCTCACAGTGCACAGCCACCGGCAGTGTGTGCATGCCCAGGGACTGGGGCCCCTATTTGGCCTTCTAGGAAGCAGCCTTGGACGTCATTCAGAATCACTGTCAGCACACTTGACTGACAGCAGCACACACAGCCCGGCCCAGACCAAACGGGAGAAGACACAGCCCCACACCTCAAAGGCAGGTGTGTCAAGGAACTTGCAGCCATCTTAAAAACCACCACACTCTGAGTCCAGCCTGGCACACCCTGTCAGATCCTGACGCCCCTACTGAGAAATGTGGCAGAAGGGGTTCGCATCCCATGTCTCCCGACAGCCAGGTGTGCCGCCCTCATGCCGGAGTCATACTGGACTTGGAGATAAGAAAGGTGCCATCTGTCTAATATGTAAAAGTTAGCTGCCTGCCATTTAATAAAAGATTCCACGAAATATGATTGAGTACTGCTGTGAGAATGCCTCAAATTTAGATACTGAGAAACAGCTATCAAAGAAAAAACAAGCTGGCAAGTCCGGCTGGAAATATGGGAAAGCATTCATGGAGTTGGAAACAGTCTTTAGAGCTCCTGTAAACCAAGCCATGGGGGTGGCCCTGCAAGGGCGGTCTTGCACGGGAGGCAGAGGTGACTGTGGAGGTTCAGCCTCGGGGGACCTGGGGGCCTGGGGTGGACAGGTGGCTGGTCCTCTCCATGACAGAAGGCAGCAGCAGTCTAAAGGAACTTACATTTGAGGAGGCAAGAGATGAGAACAAAAACACTGAGTGCAACTTGACAAGGCGGTGGTGTGAGGTATTTAAGTGGTCGCGAAAGATGAGTCTGGAAAATTAAGAGTCGGGAAAGTGAAGGACGTCCTAATTGGGGTCACATTTATATCTACATGTGATCACTGAATGTGAATGAGGGAACTCACAGGAAACAATTGGAAAGTTAACGTTCATAATGTAAAAATCTCTGCGGGGAGACTTTCAAAAAAGGAGCCCAGTGCAATTAAAATACTTTAAAATAGTAAAGCTTCGTAAAATTATAATAGAATTGGAAGCAGAGAAGAAGCATGTTTAAACAAACCAAGATGCTTAGTTCAAAACCTCCACGAAACATAGATCAGCCGAGATGGACATCAGGTGGACATTTAGTGTAACTGGCCGTGGCATGTGCTGGGTTCTGTCCCAGGTGTCCAATATTTGCACTCACACACGGTCTTCAACGCAGGGCAGCCACAGGAGAGGAAAGGCTTCATGCTCCTTCTCAAGGGACAAAACACGTGGTGTGCACGTCACCTGGATCTGAGCTGGCTAATCTGAGTAAGGGTTTTCCAGATAAAGCATAAAGCAATGATTCTCTGTTGATAAGATTTCCAGCACATGGAACGTGTTACACTTAGGACAAATATGCAGGATTTTGTTCACAGCTCAAAGGTTTAACTATTTATAAGAAGAATGTCCGTTGAAAACAAATGAGATGCAGGGAAGCAGCAGACCAGGAGCGATCAGGCTCTGGTCCACACGCGCACCACAGCAGGGCCTGACGGCCTGGGGAGGGCTGAGGCCGAGCGGCCCCAGGACCCAAGTCCCACGCAACCAGAGTCTACCGTTACCAGATCCCAGTGGTCCCTGTGAACACTGCAGTCTGAAGGGCAAGGAAGATGAGTGCAGGGCCCTGTGTGCGCAGGAGGCCATTAAACCCCGCAGCGGAGAGAACCATTGTGTTTGTTTCATGCGTCGGCTGAAAACTCGAATCCAGTCTCCAAGGAGGGAAAAAAGATGGAGAAAAGTCTTAAAAGGGAAGAGTGAGCAATTCCTTAAGAAGTGTCAATAATCAGAAACAATCCGAAATATAGATAGGTGAGTAGATATATATATAAATAGAGGCACTTACCTGATGGGAAGGCTTGAATTGATATGGACGGTCAAAGCAGCTGTAGTCGGCTACTAAGTGCTTGAGACATTGGCTGGCACAGGGTAGACATTCGGTATCAGTATTAATTTGGTAATCATTAATCATCTACAGTCATTTTGCATGCATTATTTCTCTCTGAGCCGCACAACATTCCCTCTGAGTAGGTGGAATGGGCAGTTGGCATCGCTCGACAAATGCTTTCAACTTGTCTACTTTGTCATAACTCAGAATCAGCAGGTGAGACAGAACCTCTCAGTGCATGATGGATGTGAAGTTGTTCAAACAGTCAAGACGGCGTCTTCTCTTGTCTTCTCAGGAGGATGATTTTACATGTTGCTGCCTTTGTTTAAAAAGACTAAGATAGCTAACTGCTATGAAATGCTTGGTAACTACTGAATTAACTTTTGAATTAAATTAACTACTGAATTAACTTAATCAGCTTAATTAATTGACCCATTTATACCCTACATGTTATACATGAAGGGTTTCCAGCAGGCATCAGGACAACACAATTTACAAGACACACAAAGCCGGCTGGGAGATGCTGCATGTTGTCAATGTTGAACTAGAAATGAAAATGACAGGACGTGGGTGACTCTGGGGCCAAGAGCACATTCTGCCTCTTCCTCTTCACCCAGAGCATGTGGCCATTTGAGCCTATAAAACCTCCGCGAAGAAGCGCGTCCTCTGAAATAAGAGGCTTCAGTAAGAGGCTGCTAGGGGTGTTCAAGAGCAAAGATGTGACAACATTTTCCAAATCACAGACAAGACCAGGATGTGAAGCTGCATGTTCCAATTAAAAATTGAGGAAATGTCCACATCTTTAAAACAAAATTTTTTTTTAAAGTGGGCAAAAAGACATGAATAGACATTTCTCAAAAGCAGATATAGAGGCAGCCAACAGATACATGAAAAAAAGCTCAGCCTGACGAATCATCATAAAAATGCAAATCAAAACCACAATAAGATACCACCTAGCTCTATTAAGGATGGTCCTCATCAATAACAATAAAAAAAAATAGATGCTGGCGATGGTGCGGAGAAAAGGGAATGCCTCTACACTGTTGCTGGGAGTGCAGGCTAGTTCAACCTCTATGGAAAGCAGTGTGGCGATTCCTAAAAGAACTAAAAATTGACCTTTCATACGATCCAGCAACCCCTCTTCTGGGAATATACCGAGAGGAACATAAAGCATTCTACAAAAAATACACTTGCACGCACATGGCTACAGTTGCAGTATTCAGAATAGCAGAAAATGTGGGACCAACCCAACTGCCCATTAAAAGTGGACTGAATAAAGAAAATGTGGTACATATACAAGACAGAGTATTATGCGGCCAAGAAGAACATAATCATGGACTTCGCAGCAAACTGGATGGAATTGGAAACCATCATACTTAGTGATCTATCACAGAAACAGAGAACTGAATGCTGCATGTTCTCACTCATAAATGGGCCCCAATTTCACCTGCATGCAGCCTACCTGTGTAGTTGTACTTGTAATCCACATCTCTATAATAACATAAACTAAAATAAAAATTTAAAAACTGAAGAAATTTTCCTCTGGGGCAATCTCATTTTCAATTCCAAAATCAGGACACATTGCATGTGTAATCTGACCAAAAGATGGTTATTTGCGGTTGGTACTGATTGTCCATGTAAATCTGGGATATATTTTCAACATAACTTGCTTCTCAAAAACAGCTTGCCCCCATTAAAGGAACAAGCAAAAGCAAGGTGTTCATTGTAGAGAAGAAGAAAGGTAATTAAATAGCACATGCTTGCTTTATTTTATTGGATAAATAGCTGATTCATATGAAGGTATAGTGTATTGTATTTTTTATTAAAAGAACAATTCTTAAGAGATCGGAACTTTTTTCTGCTGTTGAGGACAGAAGTTTGTCACTTGATAAATCAAAGGGTTTCAAAAGATCATTGTACAATCTTTTTTTGCAACGTGTTGTTCATTCTAAATTGCTCAAATTCATCATAAGCAAAGGCAATTACATACAGTAGCTTTGAGGGATATTTTAGGTTTTCTGTTCCATCATTAGTTCTAATTATCTAAATGCTTAAAAATCCATTTTTTTAAATGTCTGAACTAATTACTAAGCTCTGGAATCAAATAGAAACTCACCCACATTATGAACTCTATCAAACTACCTGGATTGGGGAATTTCTTCTGAAGATGAGAAAGAAATGGTTTTACTCTACAGGTTCTCATAAATGTCTCATGATCTTCTCAGATAGGAAACAATAACCCTAATCCCTACTAGGTTTCAGATCTGACAACATGTCAAACACTGTCCTGGGCCGCTGACAGACCATTCTCCCATTCTACCATGACCATTCCCAACAATCTCATCATCCCCTCATTATGGAAGAGAAAATTCAGCCTTGAAGAAGCTAAATATGCCCATGGCCACAACTCAGTCAGGCATCGCGCTAAATCCTCCATTCTTTCTACGTTGACTGTTGGGTCACACAAAGTCACAACCTTAACAAAAGAGCACTTGCATTTCCAGGAGAATACAGAGTTTTATGTTTCTGCAAAGCTCTTGAGAATATTACGCTTTTAGGTAAAAAGAAATAGCAACACAAGTCTAGTTCAAAGAAAATAAGACAGTGTATAACATTTAAATTGGAATGTAACGGCAGAGAATTTTCTTCCTTTACAGTTAGCTAAGGCAACCGATTTGTGGGCTGTTCATGTGATGCAACACACAGTGGCAAAAGGGCTTATAGTAGATTCCAAACCAGAACACACAACAGAAAGAAGAGCTTGCACGCCTCCTCCGGCTGCTAGGATGCAGGCTGTCCTACACAGAGCGTCCCCATTGCTGGTGACACTGAAATGGTGAACCAGAGAAACAGAGCTGAGGCTACAGGAACCCGCTCACTCAGAAAGGCTTTTCTCTGCAAGGCTTCACTTCAGAGTAACTGTACACACCTCACTGAACTGCTCTTTCTTGAAGAGGCATGCAAATGAGGCTTGTGCACTGCTATGTGTGTTGAACAAATCGATCGCTAGTTAAACGTGGTCTGATGTAATTAATTACCTTTGGACAGGGATACACCGTTACAACCTAGAGATGGTGCCAGGCTTGAGAAAAAAGAGACCAACGGCAGGGATCCTTCCGCCTTTCCCGGGGTCCTGAAGCAGACACGGTCTCATTTCCTTTGCAATCAAACCGCATGATTATTCAATCAAATATGTAAAACATTTCATGAAGTACAAACAGGATACATTGTTGTGGAACAACAAATGTACCACCTGAAGAATACATCTGCAAAGGCTCAATATTTTTGCAGTGCTAAAGATAATTTATAAAATCCTGAAACTGATAGCACTGACTTATTAATAACACCGACTACCCAATACATGGGATTCTATGTTATGTGTGTGATAGCTAAATAATTTGCACACCCTCTTTAACTACCTGACGACGAGCCGGGCTCGGCGGCTCAGCCTGCCACCCCGCGCCTTTGGGAGGCCGAGTGAGCGGGTGCCTGAGCCCGCGGCTTCGAGGCCCGCCTGGGCGGGCGAGACCTCGTCTCTGCACCAAACCCGAACAGTCCGCCGGGCGTGGCAGCGCGCCGGCAGTCC
>NW_007036698.1:163170-183269 GCF_000164805.1 Carlito syrichta | reverse complement strand
GTCGCCCGGCCTGGAGGGCAGCGGCCGCTGCCGGCCCGCAGCCGCGACCGGCCGGCCCCGGCCGTCCTTCCGCCTCCGCCTTCCGCGTCGCCGGGACTGCGGGCGCGCGCCGCCACGCCCGGCTGGGTTTCCGACTCGTTGTCGCGATGCGGTCTCGCTGCCCAGGCGGGTCTCGAACCCGCGGGCTCAGGCCATCCGCTCGCCGCGGCCTCCCAAAGGCGCGGGACGGCGGGCTGAGCCACCGAGCCCGCTTCGGGTTCCTTATTGTTTAAATTCTGGCGCCTAATTAGCTCATGTCGCCAAACCCAAGAGCCAGTCGCTTGAGTAGCCACAGACACTGGGTGCAGATGGCGGGAAAGCCTAAGCCTGGACGTTAAAAGACGACTTCCAGCTTTAATTTTCTGTGGCTCAGCTTTAGCGTTGGCAACCACTGAGCCTATCTGTGCCTCGCTTTATTAGCAGGATGCGAAAATGTGACTTGTTTGGGATGCTTTCCAGCTCCTACGTGGTTGAGAGTCAAGAGAGGAAAGATAATTTCAGGCTTCCGTGTGTGCAGTCAATGGTTGCCTTGAACAAAGGGTAGCACAGATACTGAACTATGTTGACACGCAGTTTCAGCAATATGCGTCCTCTGTCTCCAGTGCATGCAGTGAAATTCAGGGGTGGGAGTCCAGTGTTTGTGGGTGGGAAGTGGTGTGTACATGCTGCTTTTATACATGCATTTCACTCCCTTTCACCAGAACCAAGAGCGTATATTCATATAACCAAAGCCTTTCCTCCCTGGTTCCTTGGTGTGTGGTCTTCGTTTACTAAACTTTGACAACAGACGTTGGTGGACAAACAGTACTGTCTGCCAGCAGCCAACACGACGGTCTGTTGTCTAGGTCCGCGTCAACACGTCCACATGGCCGTTTTGATCACGGAGCTTCCGTTTCCCACCAAGAGGTGGCTGGTCATCACAAATGATGACAGTTGAGGGGTCCCTGCCATCCTCAAGGGCCAGGGAGTAAAAGGTCAGCTCCGTGGGAGATTCCTGGGGACCAAAGACATTGCTGGATATCCCGTATCCCAGAGATTTCAAGAACGCCTACTTGGAGAGAGTCGAAAGCTCCCAGGAGAGGCGGTGGTCAGGGCCGGACCCTGAGCGCCTCTGCGGGGCCTCTCCTTGTCGATGCAGCTGAGGAAGCCCGCGCCCTGCTTCTCAGCATCCTCACCTCGAGGAAAACTCCTGTCTCCGCACAGGAAGACCTGGCTCCCCGGCCCGGAGGTCTTTCCTAGCAGTCTTGCTCTGCAGGAGACCTTCCTGACAATGGCTTCCAAAAGGAGGTGTCGGGAGCAAGAGTACTACAGGAACAGATGGGCCTCTTCCCCCTGGAACAAACCATCTATTCAATTTTCCTTGTCAATGCCAGTTGTAGGTGCCTTCACAACAGATCGTTTAGGCCATTTGTTTTATTTTGTCATGTTGTTTGAAGTGTTCTTTTCTAGTCTGCCTTCAGTGAGATGGTAGAGAACGTCTTTTTCATCTAACAATTAACTATTGAGCAACTAGCTGTACATGCGTCAGGAGAAGGGCTGGAGGTGGTGACCCCCAGGTGCCCACAGGGGCGAACAGAGTGGGACACCGACCATGACGTGAGTCTCCGGAAACCAGCCTGGGGTGAGCTCGGCTGGGAGAGTCAGAGGAGTCTTTCCGGAGAACAGGACAAGATGAAGCTGAGAAATGAGAGCGCGTTCCCCACCTTGGTGGGAAGAGCAGGCGTGGAAGGAGGTGAGTGGGCGAAGAGGAAGGAGGAAGCAGGAGAAGCCGCTCTCCCGCCCTCCGGTGCTTGCTCTGCTGCTTTGGCTCCAGGTCTCCCTTGAAGGGAGCTTGCTGCTCTTCTTTGGCAAATTGTGTCGTTTGAGGAAAATACGGCTCCTGAAGCCTTCCCGGGGAACGAGATGCAGCCCCCTGCAGCGGTGGCTGACCCAAGCTTCAGCCCTCATCCTCCCTCCTCACCCCTCGCCCCTGGAGCATGGACTCTGCCCGTGGTTGAGAACGTGCCATCTCTCTGGATGAGTGCTAAGGATTTGTGTAAGTGTGTCAGTATCATTTGTTATGTTCCTTTCTTCATTCTCCCACTGTTCTAGGAAGAAAAATCATGGTTTATTTTATCAACAAAGCAGCCTTCTAGATGGTTGGAAGCAGCATATATTTTCTATAAATAAGTCATTCTTCATCTACTAGAAATGGATGACTCTTTTAGCGTTGTGACATTTCCAGAAGTCCAAGTCCGGCCCAGGCCAGCACTCCCACCTCTGGACAGATGAAGCGTCAACTCCCCCTTCTTTCTTTTCCTCAGTGACCACACACAAACCCTGTAACAAAGCATGGCGAGGCCTCACACGAGGGAGATCTGGAGCTACGTACTCACACGAGAGAGATCTGGAGCTACACACACCCTTCTTGTCGCAGCAAAGGGCTCCTGTCTTCATGTGGGAGGCCCACCCTGGGAGCTCTGTGTCTTCTGCAGACTAAGAGGTCACGCATGCAAGGAGCACAGCCTAGGAGGAAGTCCTGACTGTCCCACTAGCTTCTCATGTGAATGTGAATTAAATGTGACCCCTCTCTGCCTCCAATTCCTTATCTGCAAAACAAGGGCAGTTGCTCTGTCTCCCAGATGGAGCTGTTGTGGGCACAGAATGGGCGAGGGGTCCCCTTCAACACGTGCAAAATCCAAAGCACTACGCAACATAGACTTGTGACTGAAGGCTCAGCAGCATAGTCCCCAGGTCCCAGGAATCCAGGTGGTCGGGCCCCAGCAGTTGAGGTGCCAAGCTCTCTTACCTGTGTATCCCCAGGAAGTCCTGCACTCTCTTCACCTGGGCTTGGGCATGTTCAATGTTTGTAAGTCACATGCTGCTGTGGAAGCCTCGGTCAACAGGGCCCCACGGTCCTGGAGGGCAGGACACACCTTGATGTGAAGAGACTTACTTGGTCCTGGTGACAGGGGTGTTGGCATCTGGGACAGTTGGAACAGTCCCACAGCAGGAAATCATCCCAGGAAGGTGGATGATTAAAAGGAAAGAACTACTCCACCTCTGATGGGTCATCTGGCTTAGTGAAACTTTCATGGAAGTGGTAATGACCATATCCACGTCATTTTTTCCTATTAATTTCCCAAGCATTTTTCAAATAACATAATCCCAAAGCTATGGAGAAGCAAACTGCATTTTTATTGACCGTTTGAAAGCATCTATTATTTTTTTCACCCTAAATTCATACCACGCTCGCCCCTGTGGAATGTCTGGAGTTGTGACAATAGACACACTTTATTCTAGCTGAATTAAAAAACTCCCCAGGTTCAGAAATGGACCAAAATGTAAAACAATCCATCACTGCATTCCGTGCCCTATAAAACGTCTTGTAAATATTCTTATGGTTTATTAATTTTATGATTACTTTCCATGATTGCTGTTCTTTCTTATATTGGTAAATTGGTCTTTGTATTTTGAAGCCAAAAACTTGTTTAAAGAGTCAAAATAATGCAGTAACATATTCAATTGACTCAGGAGTTTTTTCTTGAGCTGGGCCAATAGGCCATGGAAATCCAACTTATATTTTCATAATATAAAGCCTAAGACTACTAGATGAATATTGCATTATTATGGAATTAAAATTTTATATATTCAGTTAATCAAAAATTGATATTATACACGGGGTATTAAAAAAAAAAAAAACTAGAGAAAGTCTCAGTAGCTGTATGACCGATTTCTTACTTCCCAATGGCCGGGTGAGTCTCCCTGGTGCTGCTCATGTGTCCCGAGGAAGGGGCACAGTGACTGGAGGACAGAGCCTTTATGTCTCAAGCGTTGAGATCTGCAGACCTACCTGAGGCAAATTCAGAGAGGGAAGCTGGCATCCTGCAAATAATGCAGAGGCAAAGTACAGATAGTAACCCAGTGAAACAAAACAAAAGTCAAGGCTGTGGCTCTGTGTATTCACTCGTGGAGGGCAATTACACAGCCATTATTAGTACAAGTGCTTCATGTAAAGTTGCGTGGAGAGATAGTCCTTGACAACCGGGAAGCAGAGTGGACTGGAGGCGAGGCAGGAGATGCCAGCCTCTGGGCCATCGACGTGGAGGCCTGAGCGGATCACGATGGGGATAAGGGACTGTCTGGAAGCTAAGCTGCTTTTACTTGACTGACGCGTTATGTGTCTCTTTCTCTTAGTCCTTTCTGGCTAGCAAAAAATCTTCAGGTATGACCTTTTCTCAGGATTCAGTTTGAGAATTAATTTATGGCATGGCTCCCCAAGTAACCGTGGCTACCAATCCCTGCTCTGGGATGGCCGTCCCTCAGCCAGACACTCATAACACTCCTGGACACTTCTGTCACCGCACTTACTGGTTCCATCATGACGTGTGGTCTCATAACCCAAACGTATGTGATGAACTTTATTTCAGTAAGTACGTCTAGAAGCTGGAAAGCACCTGTCTCATGGAAGCTGTTTGATAAATATTCAGTGGGTAAATGTATTACTATTAGGCACCAAAATAAATAGATTTTGATATTTCTTATAATTTATAGAGAAATTATTCAATCAATAAACCAAGAATAAAAAAGAAAAAGACTAACAAAAAGATCAAATTATTTCCAAGAAACATAAACTTGAGAACTAACCACAGAATTTACTTAAGTGACTCATGGATGAGTTTGACAAGATAGAAAAAGGCTTTGAGTTAAGAGCAACATTTATGCAACGGGAATGCTTGACTAGCGCTTGTGTTTTTTTATTTATGACTAGCGGTACAGGATTCAGACTGGCCAAGCACTTTCTCCACTAGATTTTAGAATTCCAAAACCTCCTTTGTGACGCCCACCCTCCCGCCATCCAGCAGTGCCGTGAGCCGATTCGCAACTGCATGTGTCAGCAATGAGCTGCCAACTCCCCAGAGGGCAGAGTTCCAAGTCCATCCGGGTACGCCATTAGCAATAACCTTGAGATGTCTGTGCCTGAGTTATTGAAGGGAGGCCTTATCCAAACACGATCTGGGCACTTGGAGGGTCTTAACAGCATCTGCCCAGCACTGCCTTCCTTAATTGGAAATAATAAAACAAACGGCATTATCACACGTAATCAGGCTTTCTTGGTGGTGATACTGAAGCATCATGAGACGGGTGATTTATCCAATGATTTGGAGGTTCTCCAGAAACAGTGGGGCGTCAATAAAGCCTAGAGGAGCAGGAGTCGGAACTGCAGTGTGGCTCAGGGACCGCGAAGAGGTCGCGCTGCCCGCGACCAAGCGGCGCTGTTGGGCATGCAGTGCCCTTGACCTTGGGCAGCAACAGCCTGTGCGGACGGACACCAGCAACAGATAAGCAAAAAGTCCCTAAAGCCTTAGACTGTTTCCTCCCCTGTTTAAATGCATCTTCAAGAGCCTTTTGCCAGAACCAGTCTCACATTCTAACTTCTCCGACAGCCTGCAGAGAAGAACCTTGCTTTTATTTGTCAAGCTAAGTTGCTGTGTGTCATTGTGAACCCCCAAAGCGGAGCCAGCTCCTGTCTAAAACCACAACTATTACTGGAAGGACATTTTCTTCCTCCTTCCTGCTGTTTCTATTAAAAATGCAATTTATCTTTCGAACATACTTTCTGTAGATTTTTTTCCTTTATTGTATCTGTACCAATAAAATTTTTTTTACAAAGATTAGCAGGAGGTAATACCATTTTTGTCGACTTATGTGGTTTTCATACATTGGAGACTGGAAAGCAAGGCATAAACGCAAAGAATTAAAAAGAATATTTAATTGGAAAAAGAAAAGGTAATAGTTTTACTATAAAATGTTTGCCAAGCTAAATGTGTTCTGGTTATATTGAGAATTAGCACTGTCAGTAATTCGACTCCAGAGAAATGAGTGTGCGTGTAAGGCTTCGAGCAGCCCCTGCTGGTGACTGTGGCATAACTGAGACAGGGACGTTTTAATGAGGGAAGTGACAGTATGAGACAGTATCAGGGGCTGGGGCTTTCTGCCTTTGTAAACAGCTGTGGTCTCTCCTTTGACTCTTTTTGATATATGACTTCTATTTTCTATAGATAACATGCGAATTGTTAACTATGTAAACTCAAGGATTTTTTTCCCCTCTCCAGATGTTGTTTTTAAGAATGCTCAAACAACTCTCGCTTGACAGAGTTTGCCAAAATTATGCTTTTACAAAACTAATTTGTTAACGAGAAATACTAAGGAAGATTTACTGTAGATGCACGAAGGGGGACCCCCCCAAAACCTGAAATTTATTTATTTAAAAACTGTGTTTATTCTTTTAAAAAAATTTTTATTATAAAGATGTGGGGTACAATTCAGGGTTAGGTATACAAACATTGATCATGCAGGTACCCTCACTGATGAGGTATGCTCCTCCCTCCCCTGGCAGTTTCCCTCAACTGCCAATCCCACCTCCCTCCCCTGACAGTTTCCCACTACTGCCAATGGCTTTCTTGTAGCATTATAATTGTTCAAGGTCCTCTTATGAGTGAGAACATATGGAACCCTGTTCTTTGTTTCTGTGATAAGTCACTGAGTATGATCGACGCCAGATGCATCCAGGTTGCTGCAAAGTCCATACATTTGTCCTTCTTTATTGCTGCACAATGTGTGTTTATTCTTACATGTTTTTTTTTTGTTTTTTTTTTTGAGTTGGAGTCTCACTCTGTCGCCCAGACTGGAGTGCAGTGGCCGCTCCCGGCCACCGCAGCCTCGGCCTGCTGGGCTCCAGCGATCCTTCCGCCTCAGCCTTCCGAGTAGCTGGAATTACAGGCATGCGCCACCACACCCAGCTGATTTTTTGATTTATTGTAGAGATGAGGTCTCGCTGCCCAGGCGGGTCTCGAACCCGCGGGCTCAGGCAATTCACTCACCTCAGCCTCCCAAAGGCACGGGATTACAGGCTGAGCCACCGAGCCCGGCTTTATTCTTACATGTTTAAACATCAGTCACCTGCAAAGTACTCCCTGTCTGATGCAATGCACCTATCAAGATGCTTTTTCCACTGGACAGAACAGTTTCTGAGCTCATCAGTTTTGATGCCTGTGAGTGTTGCCACCGTTTTTTGTTTCGCCTCTTCCACATCAGCAAAATGTTTCCCTCTGAGGACTTTCTTCATCTGGGGAAACAAAGAAAGTTGCCTGTGTGTGATTGAGTGAACCGGGAGGAAGGGTACAGGAGTCGTGCTGTTTGGGGTCAAAACTGCTGAACATTCAGCCTGGTGTGGGCAGGTGCATCATGGCAGAAGCAGCAGTCACCGTTTTTGCCACAAAAAAAATCAACTGACGCTGAACGCAGCGTCTCACAACAGCTAGCTGGTACAGTGCTGCCAGTGAGTTCCTAGAACACTTACCTAGCAATGGAAGCCTGTACTACAAGGGGCCTGCGCTCCAACAATAATTCCATTTTTGAGGGCGTCGCCCTAATATTTTTGTAGTTAGAACTAACAGCATGATGTATTGGAGTCACACATTATTAAGGCATTCTTTTGTAAGTGTATAATACAGGCACATTAAAAATTTTAAAAAAATCAGATAAGTTACCAATGATGGCTCTATAAATGCAATAGGAAATAAAGTTGATTTAAAATATTCTTGTATAACTGACAAAGGCCTAGCATCTAGGATCTACAAGGAACTCATATATGCAGAAAAGAAAAAAACAAACAGCCCTATTAAAAAGCAGGCAAGCCAGGCTCGGTGGCTCAGCCTGTAATCCCACACCTTGGGAGACTGAGGTGAGTGAATTGCCTGAGCCCGCGGTTTTGAGACCCGCCTGGGTCACTTATCGAGACCTCATCTCTACAATAAATCAAAAATATCAACTGGGCATGGTAGTGCGTGCCTGTAATTCCGGCTACTTGGAAGGCTGAGGCGGAAGGATCGCCGGCGCCCAGTGGGTCGAGTCTGCAGTGGCCGGGAGCGGCCACTGCACTCCAGTCTGGGCGACAGAGTGAGACTCCAACTAAAAAAAAAAAAAAGTAGGCAAAAGATATGAACAGACACTTCTCAAAAGATCACATACAAGCAGCCAACAGATACATGAAAAAACGGTCAGCTTCACTAATCATCAAATAAATGCAAATTAAAGCCACACTGAGATACCACCTAACTCCAGTCAGGATGGCCATCATCAATAACTCAAAAAACAACAGATGCTCGAGATGAGTAGGGAAAAGGGAACACTTCAACACTGCTGGTGGGAGTGTGAACTAGTACAGTCTCTGTGGACAACAGTGGAATGATTCCTAAAAGATCCAAAACTCGACCTTCCATATGACCCTGCAGTCTTCCTACTGGGCATATACCTGGAGGAACTCAAATCACTCTGTGAAAAAAGATACCTGCACACGCACGTTTATTGCAGCATTATTCACAATCGCAAAAACATGGAACCAACCGTGCAGCCCATCAAAAAAGGACTGGATAAAAAAAATACGGTACATATACACAATGAAATATTATGCAGTCATAAAGAAGGGAAAAATGATGAACTTTGCAGCAACTTAGATATACTTATAGAGTCTATCATGCACAGTGATCTATCACAGAAACAAAGAACAGAGTACCGTAAGTTCTGACTCATAAGTAAACCCTGAACAATGATCATAATACTATCAGAAAGGGATTGGCAGTAGTGGGAAAGCACCGGCGGGGGTCGGGGGAGACACACTTCATCAGGAAGGCAGCCGCTCTCAAACCAAGTGAAGTGGGGACCAAAGTGAGGCCCAAACTTTACCTGCACAATGACCATTTGTATACTTGACCCTGAATTGCACCCCACATCTTTAAAATACAAATTTTAAAAATATGTATATTTTAAAACTGTATCTCTTTTTTGCTCTTATCACCATTGTTTGAGGTAATGGGGAAATAATAACAAAAGGAGCTAAGACCAACTGAAATAATTTTGTGCTTGTGTGCTCCTCCCTTTCCTTTCATAGGCCTTCCCAAATGTGTCCCACCCAATCCCAGCACAGTTTCTCTATTTGTTTTTGGCAAGACATTTAATTAACAAGTGAAATTCTTTGTGTGCACATAGGTGTTACATCCACCTTAAAAAATATCAGAACTATTTTGCTTAACTCTTGAATTAATAAGCAAATTTAGAACTTTGGCATATTTATTTAATTGGGTACATTGTGGCTTCTTCCTTGAGCAACAATGAATTTTCTAATTTTCCCGTCTCTGCATTCTAAGTGCTTTGCAAATGATGCTTTTGGAACCACAGTTCTATCGGATGTTACTAAAACAACAGATAAGCAAAAAGTCCCTAAAGCCTTAGAAGTTTTGTTTTTTTTTTAAGATGCTGCATACTCTATTCTTTGAAAGATTCAGAATGCAACTTAACATCTTCAACTCTTTGATATATCTTCTGGTAAAGAAACACGTCTAATTTCCTCAAATTCAGTTTTCCTCAAACTCTTTGGTGACAAAGAACCTCCTTTTCACAGCAGGCCTATCGGGATGGTGTGGGACTTCTCTTTGGAGAAAACGTTGTGTGGAGCACGGTCCTAATTCTTTATGGATGAGCACCGAGAGTACTTTAATCTCAGTCTTCGCCTAGCACGTCCTCATCTGTAAGCACCTCTGGACTAACCCAGGGAAAAACGTGCCACGGAAGACGGTCTTGGTGACGTCCCCAGGGCTGGGCCTCCTCCAGCAACCTGACCCTATTCAGCCCTTGTGAAGCACCGTCTCGGCTGCGATGCTCCACCACTGTCTACGCAGGATTAAGTCCCATCGTCTCCCCAGGTGGCCACACCCATCCATCGAGGTCCGTAAACCAATTGTATATCTTTCCTTATTATTATTTTTAAATGTCACTCTCCACGCCTTTGCTCGTGTCAGGTCTACTTCCTGGAATGCCCGTTGCTGTGTCTTTTCTGGGTAAGTCCTACTCTGGCGGAACTTGGGATGGAGTGTCTACCTCCTCCATCAGACTGTGAGCAGCTGAGCAAAGGAACGAAGGAAAAGCTCTGCCGCCTTCTATGCGTTCTCTCCTCTTTGATCTAACTTGATTTTCTAAAAATCAGTTTCGTGACCCATAGTAAGACGCAAACAACCACTTAAAAATGCCCCTCTTGAGCCTCCATCTAAA
Organism: Carlito syrichta; assembly: GCF_000164805.1. Classification (NCBI taxonomy): domain Eukaryota; kingdom Metazoa; phylum Chordata; class Mammalia; order Primates; family Tarsiidae; genus Carlito; species Carlito syrichta. Next base: position 173,141 of record NW_007036698.1, on the reverse strand, counting down.
CTGAGCTGGGCTGACTCTGGGTGCAGCTCTAGTGCAGTGGTGTATGTCCATATATATCGCTGGAAGATGGTTCTTTTTTTCCTAATCAAGTCATTTCAGAAATAACACATGGCACTTTCTGAATATTCAGAAAATGAAAAAAGTGCAATCATACAGAAGCAAAACTGTGAAAGTTATACCTATTGACATAGTTTGTATTAATTCAATCTTCAAATCTCTCAATATGTATAATGTTTTATTAAAAAGTATCACGCCATTCATTTTTAGCCTTTTTTATTGAACAATACAGTCTAGTATGTGCATCATTAAATAGTCTACTATAATGATCTTGTTTTTAATGGAGCATAAATACCGTATGGTGAGAAAGATAAGTCAAAGTGCATTTAACCATAATACAGTTGAAATTTCAAAAATTTATTATTTTATTTGAGCTGAAGTCTTTCTCTGTTTCCCAGGCTGGAGTGCAGTGGCACACTAACGGCTCACCTCAGCCTTGAGGTGGGCTCAGGCAATCCTTCTTCCTCAGCTTCCTGATTAGCTAGGACTACAAGCACGTGTCACCATGCCTGGCTAATTTTTAAATTTTTTGTAGAGATGATGTCTCGCTATATTGCCTAGACTGGTCTTGAACTCCTGGCTCAAGCAATCCTCCTGCTTTGGCCTCCTGATGCTGGGAACACAGGTGTAAACCACTAGGCCTGTCCTGCATTTTTAGATTGTTTTTGGTTTTTTTCAATATTACAAAACACAATAAAATAGACATTCTAATAGTTTTATATTTATATATCTGTGGTCATCTCCTTAAAATGAATTCCTAAGATGAATGTTGCTGGGTAAAAGGATATGCACATTTTAAACATTTTTCATGTATACTGTATTTTAAAATTTAAAAAGCTGTAATAGTTGATAACCCCACCAGCATGTTTTTCCATACTCTTATTATTTCCATACTCTTATTAACTCTTATTAGCCTGAGTGAGACACCTTAATATAAACACCAATTAGTTGAATAAAAATGTACACACTTTCATTTAATTGTCTTCAATCCTAGTGATGTTACACTTTTCTCATATTAATAATTCTGTTAATCCATAAATATTATATTGTTGTTCCTAGTTTTAATGATTTGCTCTTTTTTTGATTAATCTTTAAAATATTTTATATGCCTAGCATGGTAAATGATTTACACATACACATATGGAAGTTTTGTGTTTTCCTTTTTAATATACTTTTTATGAAAAAGGCAGATCAATTCATATTTTTGTGACTTTTATCTTTAGTTTATGCTTAAAAATAACTATTCACATCCTATAACATTTATCATCGCTTATATTTTCTTCTATTGTTTTTGGCTTCTTTGTTTTTATACCAACTGTAATTTGATACTTACCAGCTAGCAATCAACCACTAAAATGGGGACAGAAACAAAACCCCATTCTCCCCACCTGCAATGATAGACTTTTCTGTTACTTATTAACAACAATTTATGGTAAGTATCTTACCACAATAAATCTGCCTGGATTGATAGGCCTGGTTTCAATAAATGTGATAAATGAGATGAATGGGAAAGTCAAGACACTGATTGGCCCCTCCGCAGTCTGTGCTGATAGAGTTGAGGTCGTCTTCTCACATTCCACCCTCTTCTGTTACCGTGTGGGATGGAGTTTCCAAAGCAAACCCCTAAATATACAGAATCTTTTCATTCACCCCTCAAAAATTCACATATTAAATTAAATTGTAAATTGCCATGGATTAAATTTAAACCCAAAAGCTAATTTCAAAGGCAGAATATATGCTTGACTTATTTAAACGACATATAAATAAGTCTGAATATTCCAGTTGTTTGGATCCAACTACTTTTGTAAAGAGGCACCCAGACAAGCTCTTTCTACACGATGCTGACAAGGACCAAAATTGTATTTTCCATAATGCTCAAACATTTGCTAGGTTTTAGTCATGCTTTAGAAAATCTCATTGATAGTAAAATCATAACAGCAGAGGTTAATTATAAAGAGGAGTATCAAAGAAATAGAATCTGTGATTTCTTAAAAATTTCAAATTCTTAACTGTATTTTAATTTTTGAATGTAATCAGCTGCCATTCAAATGCAGCTTTATTTACCTCTTCATAGCAAGGTGCAAAAGTAGGCATCTCTAAGTCATAATATTAACACACATTCTCCCCGTTTTCTTTGGTCAAACTTAAGCGTAAGTACTTTAAACTTAAAAACATACTTTCAATATTCATATAAATATAGACATCAGTTTTTAGAAAAATCTTTACCCATAGAAAACGACAGCGTCAAGAAAAAGTAGGCTTTCAAGAAAATCACCACACAGTCCCTCACTCTGTTGTTCAAATAAACAAAGCTGATGTTGGGTGCCTTTGCATATATTCCTAGAAGACATCTCAAGAAGGACCTGACTTCAAGTATTTGGGTGTGTCTAGAGGAGAGTGACCCACAGAACGGTGAGGGCATCCACAGAAAACACAAAGACTAAAAGCCATGATGGCCATCCCCAGGCATGTGAAGCCACCCAGAGAGGTCATGGGATACCCTGGATGGTCTATCTGCTCCAGCACAAAAGGAAAGTCACCATCAGGAACAGAGATACGAAGATGCCAAGTGGAACTGGGCCACTCGGATTTCTACTCCTAGAGTAGCTAAAACACACAGAAACATGGTAGCCTCAACTTTACCCCAAGAAGGCAAAACTGGAAGATCCCAACCATGTAGACCTAGGATTATCTAGAACAAAACCTGGCCTTGACTCTTACTGCAGCATGCTTTGTCCAGCTCAGATACAGTTGTTGAAGAGGTACTGTCCTGAAAGTCTGATGACTGCTAAAATCAAAGAATCTGAGATAAAACTAGTCACTGAAACCCAGAGTAGCATCAGAGATATAATGAACTCTGGATTTCAGTGACTATTTTATGTTTTTAATATCTATATTGATCAGTCAATCTATCAATCAGTGCTAGAGGTAAATCAATAGATGTGTAGGTATATTGGAATGGTAGATACCTATTTCCTCTCAAAATAAAGCTTTGCCTTAACTTGTTGGAACCCAAATGAAATTAATAGCAAAAAGATTAATCCTCAAATATACTTAAGAAAAGATAAATCCTTTCCAAGTCATGGACACTTTTGATTTCTAATGTAATTTGAAAAGTAAGCGGCCATTTTATAGAACATTCATAGAATTAGAAAAGGTCATTGATCTGAGTCTTTTGTCTTCTGGCAGGAAAAGCTGAAAGTAAGTGTACAATAAATCATGTTTAAAGTTGAATAGTTTCAGGGAAAAATAGCACCCTTTGATCAGGATAGAATGAACACATGCATTTTGTTAATAGCACATATCCTGTTCAAGTTAAAAAATTATACTTCTTGGAAAAGAAAAGTAGGGCAGTCGGTTATCCTTTTTAAAAATATTTATTTAAGTTTGAGTTTTTAATAAAATCTGTACAAGTTTACATTGAAACTCACATGTTATAAGTAACTATTTATAATTATTAACATTAAATAATTCAGAGTGTATTGAGTTTGTTATGTTCCATGCCATATATGTACTAGATTTATATAGTGTAAGAGAAAATATAGAAAATGAAAAAGCATGAAAGTCTCAGAAATGGCAAGTAGTATTTCTTCAAACATATAACCTAATTCCTCTCTGTTTACCACCTCATTCTTTGTTTTTCCATTAAATTATCAATTTTATGTTCACATGATTCTCTGCAGAAAGTATAAATATAATTTCTTTCATCACAGGATAACTTTAAAAAGATACTGTCTATAGTGGTTCGGATTTTAGCAGCAAAGTTTATGTGCTCCTTGGTTGACTTCTTCGTCCATGAGTAACGGTACTCAATTTTGACGCCATTACATTTTCATTCCATTCTTCTCCTAGGGCTCCATCGCCTTAGGAAGCTGTTGTGTTCCAGGGTCGGGCTTAGTGTGGCTCGAGTCTCCACTTAGGCTAAGCCAATTAGCAGAATCCCTAGCCCTAGCCAACACGAATGGTGAGGGATTTGCACATGACTTCCAGCTAACCTGTCAGAATGAAGTCCAAGATTTGTATTCTAAAATTGAAGGACAAAAACACTGGGGTCCTTCAAAAACTGGAGAAATGGTGTGGCTGTGGCTTCTGGCAGCTGCATTGTGATGCCAGAGAGCCTGTCTGGAAACACTCATACAGAGATTTTTCTCACAGACTGTGCTTGTTGAAAGTACATAGCAATTTGCTAGTGTTTCAACAGCATACCATTGCTGGCCATAGAGTTGACTTTATTTAATTAGTGTAAATCCTCTGGATATCCCATCACAAGGTTAAATTAAGGAGTTAAGACAATTTCATTGCAATGAATGAGGGCTTTGAAGTGTGTGTGTGTGTATGTGTGTGTGTGTGTGTGTGCACGCGCGTGCGCTCTTAACCATGTTTTTTGTATGTTCCAAAACAAATTTAAAAATGCACATTAAGTTCTTATTTAGTCACAAAAATAATATAATACTGAAACCAAGATAACACTAATGTGGTGTGATGTTCTTGTAAAAGCTAACCCATTTCCAAAGGCTTATATGAAAGTCATTCTTGCAATTGTAACCAGCCACATCACCATAGAGATTTTCACATGTGTTTTGAATCTTCATTTGGGGGTGAGTAGGTGAAACACAGTCTCACCCTTTTATAAACTAAATGAGTGGAAAGAGGCCTGAGCATATTTCCTCACGTCTTCCTTCAGCTTTATTTCTCTGCTGTGTTTCTAGCCCTGCATTTTCAAGTAGAATAGTTAAGAGATGTCTATTTTATCAATTTATAAAAGGACAGCTTTTATCTAGGAAAAATTTACTTGCCTAAATTATAAGAATGCAGGATTTAAATCTGCCTGAGATTTGATTATTCTCTGGCCTTTCGTTGTTTAGAAATACACAGAAATTAATTGCGCAGCAAGTCCCACAAAGTGCCGTCTGTAGGTAAAATATTTGGAATGTCTATATCTTTGTATGTGTTTGCATCCCTGTGGATAGATTCTGGCATGAAGAGTTTGATCACTGTCAGGGAATCTAGATAAGCCTGTATCATGAAGGGATTTAGATCTTCATCTGTTATGAAACTGTTCACTCGATTGCCATCTGGTGACTGGTCTGAGGATAAAGCAATACAAATAAATGGTTGATCTAAAACGAACCACATTGCTTCTGCGGGGTCAGGTCAGATCCGGAAACATCCTCCACTACTCACAGACCAATGTGCCCATAACTTCTTCGCAGGCCTTTCCCTGCTCTCTCTGGGCACAAGATGAAGGCCATTTACCTCTCAGGGCCCTGAAGAACAAAACTTGGACATGGAGAAAAACAATAAGAGAAACACGATGCCATTGTCATCCACAATTCTTACATCTCTGATCTTTTTTCCCCCCAAATTAAAATTTATTCTAAAGTTATATTGCTTCATCTTTGATGACTAGATAGTTGTGCTATGAACAAAAAACATTAGACAAAACTTAGTAAAAAGTTTATACTCTTATAAAGCAGTGAGATATAATTCCTCCTCAGTTTGACAGGGAATTTCCGGATTCTCTTCATTTTTAATACAGTAAACTCGAAGGGAAATCATGTAAGTAAACTCTGCTTTTATGACTTCCTCAGCCCACCCTTTCTCCAAGTGTTATTCTTGCTATCCATATCAATAAGAAAACACATCAACTGAACTCCTCTTTACTTGTAGGAAATATCAGTCACTTTACAGTCAAGGGAATCTTCACATATGTTCAAAGACTTTCAATGTGTATATGGCTACATTCATAAAGATTAAGTACAATTGTAAAGTTTGGATGTTCCATTAGCTGCTTTATCATTGATTATTACTTACTTAGTCATCAAGTTGAACATGTTCAATCTATTCTGCCTCCTTTTTTTAACTTTAAAAATGCACTTTTTCACTGGATTTGTGCTAACCACAGCGGGAAACAGTAGATAAACAAGGTATTCCTGGTGCAGACCAAAGTGTATTTCAGATGTTTGCTTAAATGTCTTAGCCCAGAAACCAAGTCCCCACCAAAATAATGAGATTAGAAATGTCCTACAGGGAAGAACAGACTAAGTAGAGCCAGCTAGAAAGGATTTTAATAAACACCAGAGCATTTATAAAATGCTATCAGAAGGAAGCTATTGGTCTTTCAAATCTGTTTGCTAGTTCAAAGAATTATACTTCCTTAGTTGACCAGGATGATATATCAAGAATATTGATAAAGTGGAGAGTCCATAAACACCCAAAACAGCACAGCCCTTTTTGTCCATGTAATTGCTTAGGTTTTTAAAATTCAGAATTATTAATATAAAATTCTAAAGAAGTCAAAGAAATGCAAAAGAGCATCCCAAGCATTAGAATCCCATATCATTTATAATAAGCTTTATGTTACCAATAATTTTTTATCTTTAGAAAGCAATATATTTTAGGGTTTCTAAAAGCCCTGGTAATTTAATTCTCAAAGATTTTCCTATAAAAGGTAACCTAGAAATATGGGTAAGATACAAAATGTCACGGTCATAGCAATTAACATCCATTAGTCACGAAAGTCAAAGCTTTTTATGCATGTAAATAGGTTTCACTTTTCCAGGTCACAAAATCAACTGAAGAGGAAATCTGGACACGAGAATTCAAAACATTGGTCAAGCTTTTAGAATAAAGGTCAGAGTGAGCATTGCCTCCATTTGCGTTCAGTTCTCGGGGTGTGGGTGACTCCTCTCTGCAGAACAAGGCTGAAGTATGACCCCAGTGCATTTCACAGAGAATACCTACTTGTGGCACCCAGGTCAGAAGACAGCGCAGGCAACATGGCCGACAGATGGCACGGAGTTCTTCCAGGCTTGTGAAAGAGACGGAAACAGTACTTGTTCCAAAATCCCTGAAGCCATCAACACCACTGGAGGTTTTTACAGAACGTTTTCTCCTTTTTATGTTGTTGAACTTGTACAAATGTATCTTCTTTTGTATCTTTTATGATCCAAATCAACAAAGCCATATACAACTCTAAGCAAATTGACTTCAAGTCAGAGGCTGTATTGATTTAACCATAAAGTTGTTCCTTAAAAATAATTTTCCTTATACTATTACTATTGTTTGGAATACAGTGCTGTATAGGCAAAAATAACTTCGAAGATGTGTTTTTCCTTAATTTTGAAATGAAAACCAATAATATTTTTATGTGATGCAGGCATATAACTAATATCCTTTTTTAGGGAAAAAACCCTTAAATATTGGAATTTTATTTAGTTTTATATAAATTTTATTATCCTACAGCAATGAAACAGAATTAGGAGACTTATATTCAAAGCATTATTTCAAGATCTGTGTTAGAGAATTTGGCAGGGAATTTCTAGACTCTATCCAGCTTTTATTGTTGTGTGTGTGTGTGTTTTTTTTTTTCAGTAAGCTGAAAGTCAGGTCATGGAAGTTAAACTCTGCCGTCATTACTTCCTCAACGCAGCCTGTGCTTTTCCAGGAGATGATCTTGCTATCATCTTCAAAAAGAAAACACATCAGCCAAGCCATCTTTTTGCCGGGGTTAGCGTTCACAGCTTTTGTATGCTCTGCTGTAACGTAGGCGTGTGTGACCAAAGCCGAGGCTGCCACTCAGGGTCTGACCCACACCCAGCTGCCTTTTCAGGCACCGTGCTGCTTCTTTTATTTGCCCTACTCTGCACCAACTTGTTCTGCCCTCTTCCATCTTCTCAGCCACTTGCAAACATGTAGTAATACCATTTCTTTTTTTTTTTTTTTTGAGTTGGAGTCTCACTCCATTGCCCTGGCTGGAGTACAGGGGCATGCTCACAGCCACCCCAGCGTCGGCCTGCAGGGCTCTGGTGATCCTTCCGCCTCAGACTTCCAAGGAGGCGGAGCGACAGGCGCGCTCTGTCATGCCCACCTCATTCATTTATTTATTTATTTACTGTGGAGGCAAAGTCTCACCATGCTGCCCAGGCTGACCTCAAACCCACGGGCTCAGGCAATCCTCTCATCTCAGCCCTACCAAAGTGCTGGGATTACAGGCCAGAGCCACTGTGCCCAGCTGAGTAAAACCATTTCTAAAAAGAAAAATATCAGTCAAGAGGAAAAACAGAGGCCAGGCACAGTGGCTGATGCTTACAGTCCCCGCCACCCAGGAGGCTGAGGTGGGAGGATCACCTGAGCCCAGCAGGTTGAGGCCGAGGTGAGCAGGGAGTGTGCCACAGCACTCCAGCCTGGCGACAGAGTGTGACCCCAGCTCAAAAAACAAAACCAAAAACAAACAAGGAACCAGAAGAAATGAAACGGCCACATCCATCTTAAGCTATTGCACCATTTGCTCTTTCCCTTTACAGAAAGTCCCTCTCCAGGGAGTTCTCTGCATGACTTCACTCCCTTCCGATAGGCGTATCACCTGTCACCAGCACTCCACGTCACACAGTGTTAGTCAAGGCCATCATCACGTCGTCTAACCACACTCAGAGTTCTGTTTTCTCTCTTCGCCTGCTTAGTGGTTCTCACCCTTGGCAATTCTGTCTTCCCCTCCAGGGGACAACCGGCCAGGTTTGGAGGCATTTTGGGTTGTCACACCTGGGGATTGTCTATAACTGGCATCTAGTAAGCCGAGGTCAGGAATCTAGCAAACATCCTACAGTACTCAGGAAAGTTCCTCGCAACAAAACATTATTTGGCCCAAAAGGTTAATCCTTTTGGATTAAAGTTGAGAAGCCCTGAACTGTCTCAGCTTGTCACCAACATTCCACATTTGTAAATACTTATCATCCATATCATCAGAGAACATGAGCCCAGTGTGTGCCATGCCTACTTGTGTTATCTGTTCATTGTGTGTAGAAAGATGACTTATTCCAAATTAGGCAAGCAATTAGTATTTGTGGAGGGCACTTCCACCTCTCTTCAGTGATACTTTCCTCACATGACTGTTGCTTTAGTTACTGATCTGCTAAATTCTTGGCCCGCGACGGGTCTCTCACGGGCGAGCTTACCCGATGTCCGACCCTCACTGCACACCTTCTCTAGAGCAGTCAAAGGCGAAGCTCTGGTTCCTTCCCTCCCTCCACATACTGGGAGCTGAGAAAATCACAGACACAAGGACTTTCTGGAGGACAGAAGTCCACATGGCTAAGGACAAACGGAGCTTGGGGCCGCTTGGATTCTGATCGGCTGTTACTGATATTTACGAGTGTTTTAGGATTTCACAGATTGTAGCTCAAGCAGGCCTTTGAAGCTGGTCAAGGCCTCACCCCTCCCCTTTAAAGTGTGACATGATTTGCTTGTTTCCTGCGAGTGACTGGATCCAATTCTCAGATGCTCACTTCCACATGAAACTGAGAGAACCACTCTTTTGAACATGGAAAAATGTCTGCAGTAGAAACCACAACAGGAATTACCAGAAAAAAAAATCCCCGAATAATGAAAAGGTCAATGTAATAAGCCCTGTTCTAGATGAAAAATATAATAGGAATCTCCTTCTTATTATAAAATAATAATACAAATATGGATAATACCTGATAAAACAATTCATACATAAATTTTACCTGAAAATAGTGAATTCATTATATTTCCAGAGAAGCCAAGATATTAGTTTCTAATCTGTAAGATACAGCTATAGTATTGCAAGTAGCAACATTTAATTCTTACATCAAATTTTTAAATCTGTATGAAACTCAGTTCTCTGCCATTCTCAACCACTGTCCAGAGCCTTCTCCCAAGAAGCTCACGGATGCACATCTCGGGAATGTGTCTAAAAGCAGGATTGAATGTGTCACAACAATGAAACGTCATTGTGTCTTTCTGCCTCACATATTTTAGATGATCATTTACTGCTGACAATATGCAAAGTGCTTTGGCTAAGCTGTAAGTTTTAAATTCTTCCTAGAACAGTAGTAAGTGGGAATTCTTTCACAGTAGGCTTTATCCAAAATGTTTTTTTTTTTTTTTTTTTT
>NW_007036698.1:158145-162996 GCF_000164805.1 Carlito syrichta | reverse complement strand
ACTCACCTCAGCCTCCCAAAGGCGCGGGATTATAGGCTGAGCCACCGAGCCCGGCTCCAAAATGTTCTTAAATTCAGTACACAAATTATATCTTTCAAGTTGAAAATGAAATAGGTTCAATCACACCTTTAGACAACAAGGTTGCAAGAGAGTGTCCTCAAATTAGTTTTCTTTCTTTCTTTTTTTTTTTTTTTGAGTTGGAGTCTCACTCTGTTGCCCAGACTGGAGTGCAGTGGCACGCTCCTGGCCACCGCATCCTCGACCTACTGGGGTTCTGGCGATCCATCTGCCTCAGCCTTCCAAGAGGCCAGAACTACAGGCACGCGCTACCACGCCCGGCTAATTTTTGATTTATTGTAGAGACGAGGTCTTGTCAAGTTCCCCGGGCAGGTCTTGAACCCACGGGTTCAGGCAATCCACTCACCTCAGCCTCCCAAAGTGCTGGGATTACAGGCTGAGCCACTGAGCCCGGCCTCAAATGAGTTTTCAAAGCCCAGTTTACCTTAAAAGACGGGTCAGTTTTCATCCATGTCTACACTTCTAATTATGAGTTATTTTCTGCTGATCCTCTTCCAGCAATTCTAAAAGTCTCTCTCCCTTTATCCACCGAGGCAAATGTTGCAGACAAAATGCCTATTGGAGAAAGAGGTCTTGTTTTCTGGAGAGTCCGTTTTATGTGTGAATTTGCCTCCGTGAAGAGAGTGCTGGAGACATCAAGCAGCCTCCCCTGGGCCGACTACAGCGCCAGACCCCAGTCTCCACCCCACCCCCCGCACACGACCACACGACATTTCACCCGGCTCACACTCAGTGTCTCCTGACGCATTTGCTGGGGATCTTTGCTCGCATTGTCCCTCGCATGGAAAAACCTTGGAGGCTCGAGGTTCATCTCATTGATTGCAGAGGAAGAATGGAGTAGGGTGGTTCACTCAGGGTTGATTTTAGGTCCCCCTTGCACGTCCACAGTTTGGGGGACTGACCTTCATTTATATGGCTCTTTGAGAGGCAGTGTTATGGTGTCTTTTCTAAATGGCCAGATGCTGGCCCTCAGTTCATAGCAACTTTATTTACTGGAGTGTCTGGAAATGAGAAGGTGGGGCAAAGCCTCTTGGTGGAGCCGTTGATGCCACCAGGTATGCCAGGAGGAGACTACCTGAGGAATACCCTGCCCCAAGGAGGAGGACAAAATCATGGGCTCGAAGCAGTTTCTCCAAGGAGTCGGTGTTCCAAGGGACAGTCACCAAACTTATGAGCAGTGGGTCTCCACGTTTAACAACTGTGATGGCGAGACGTCAGTGCTTTAACCAAAGACATACTTCGCTCACACATCCCAGCTTGCCTAGGATGCAAGTCTGCGTCTATTGTCTTGGAGCAATTGTTAATGGGATCCCCATCACTCTCAAATGTGCTCCAGTGTCGAAGGCAAGTTATATGGCCACCCTATTTAATGGAAGTACTCTATTTTTGTTACTGAGGAAAAAGTACTTTTAATAAACATTATTGTGGTCCTCGAGAAATTAGCAAAACAATCCTAAAGTGCCTAAAATAGGGATGTTATGAAACAAAATGTCTGTGTCCTCCCAAATTCATATTCTGATCCTCAAGGCGACGGCATTAGGAGGTGGAGTCATTAGGTGGTAAACGGATCACAAGGGTGGATCCTCATGAATGGGTCAGTGCCCTCCTGAGAAGAGGTATGGGAGTCATGCCTTCTGTGGTCTCCTCCACGTGAAGACACAGTGAGGGATGCCCTCTCTGGTCTCCTTCACCTGGGGATTCCAAGGAAAAGATGTCTATTTATAGACCATGACGCACGCAGGCCCTCACCAGACACTGGATCTGCCAGCACCTTATCTTGGACTTCCCAGGCTCCAGAACTACGAATGATAAATGTTTGCCATCTAAGTCACCCAATCTTTGGTAATTTTTTTTATAGATGCTTGAACAAAGACAGCGGCCAAACAGAAATGGGTACAAACTGAAAAGTTTCTGCGTGAAACACTGATTTTTCATTCACTAATTTTGGTGGCTATTGAGCATTCCTGTCAGAACTTAAAAGCTGTTGCAGCGTAGATGAGTGGCTTGGACCCGTCACTTTGAGCTCTTGTACCTCTATCTCCCCATCCGTCAAATGGTGATAAAAATAGTCTGAGGATGGAAGGAGTTCGTTTACGTGAACCGCTCTAACCAACGGGCACACCATGCTATGTGAGATTTTGACAGACTTGTCAACAACACATCGAATAATTCAGCAAAACCAATGAATTAAACTTTCAGTGAACTGGCATTTGGAAAAATGTCTTTGGGAAATTTATTTTCTCAGACTTTGCGTACGTAAGTACAATGCATCCCTAGGGATTCGCAGAGCTAGTGCTCAGAGGGGCGGGGATAGGAGAGTGAGCCGTAAGCGCGTTCAGCCTGTCCAACTGGTGCGACCTCGCCTGCACACACAGCTGCCGAAACTGGGTCATGCGGGCTCCTCGGCGGTTCTGCCCTCTGCCGGTACGTAGCCCAAATAACCAATATTCACAGAACACTTTTCCATGATCTGATGGGTAATTCCCATCGGATCCCGCCAAGCCAGCACGTGTCTCCCTCCTCCTTGCAGAAGAGCTCTTGGGGCATTTCCTCATCAATTGCAACTTGGAAGACAGAAACCCAAATGTGCTTCCAGCTTCCAGGGAGATGTTCCCTCCCCGTCGGCTGTGGCACCAGCGGTGAGTCGGGAGTGAGCCTCCAGCTCACAAGGAAGAACACTGGTCCTTATGGGTCACCCTGCAAGGCCAGGCCTGGGCTGGTCACCAACCTTATGCCAGAGCATCAGGAATAAGCAAACAACGGGGACTGGCCATGTGCACAGAAGCAAAATCTGCTTCTAAGCCATGTGGCAGGCCACAGCCAGTCTGTCTCTTCTGGCCACCTGGCAGGCGTGTCACATCGGTCTGCTTCTCCCTGGGACCGCTCCACCCCTCACTCCCGCTTCCTCCCTTTCTTCTTTCCTTTCCTTCTTCCTCCGTCAACCACTGGAGAGTAAGAGCCTTTGCGCGGCAAGCATTATTCTGGGCCAAAGAGATCAACAGAATGAGGTGGCCATAATGAAGGTTAAATTCAGCTGGGGAGAGCAGGCCCTTCAAGAACCGGCAGGTTCTAGGCGGCCTGGCCAGCTCCGTCCTCAGCCCCACCCTCTCCACTCGCCCTCTCTGTCAGCCACTGCGGTTTTACTAAACCTGCTCTCTGTCCTCCCTTACTGAGGACTCCTGTGACTCCCCCAGGGATGCCGGATAAAATCCAACTTTTCATCACAGTGTGTGAAAACTTCGAAATCTGCCTCAGTTGATCTTTCCAGCCGCCACTTCAGCCGCAGCACAACGTGCACCCAGCCTCTTCAGGCTTCTGAGAGGCACCCCTTCTCCCTCCTTTCCGGCCGACGCTCTCTCCTTGACTTGCCAGACTGCCGCTCATACTCCCCAGAGGACTTCTTGTCACTTTCTCGCGGAAGCTTTCTCCGCTTCTCCCGGGCACAACAGACCGTTCCTTCCTCCCGGTTTCCACTAGAGGCACGTACTTTCATGGTGGCATGTGACGTCACAAACTATGATTTCTGGGAGCTCTAATCTTCTCCGGAAGCCTGGGTTCTGCGAAACTAAAAACCATGCCTTACTGCATGGAAGACTGTTGCCTTTCCTCACTGCTGTTGCAATGTGAGCATAGCAGATGATAGACACGTTTTGTGAAACAATAATGAACTCCATTCACACTGAGGCGTCGATCATATGTTATAATGTTCCTGAAGTCTTTACTCGGCCCCGCGTGCTCCCCCCAAGCCAAAATTTCCATAAACTCTGGCGTCACCACCCATTCATCTCTCAAACCATCGCTCACAAATATCACAGAGAGTGCGCGAATGCCAGAATGTGGTATCTCGTCCAAGTCCTCTGTCCAGTCAGCAGGGAGGTGAAGCTTGACTCTGTGCCCCTGGATTCACAGACCTCTTAAAAGCAGCACCCAAGTGTAGTCAGAGAGTCGCCTTCTGTCCAGCTGGAACATGCCCCCAACTCTCGCTCCACACCAGGCTACAGAGAGGAGTTACATCATACACTGTCTTCCTCTGAGTCACCGCTGAGAAAAGATTTTTTTTTTGAGTTGGAGTCTCACTCGGTCGCTCAGACTGGAGTGCAGTGGCCGCTTCCGGCCACCGCAGCCTCGACTGCTGGGCTCCGACGATCCTTCCACCTCAGCCTTCCGAGGAGCTGGAATTACAGGCATGCACTACCATACCCGGCTGATTTCTTGATTTACTGTAGAGATGAGGTCACGCTGCCCAGGCGGGTCTCGAACCCGCGGGCTCAGACCATCCACTCACCTCAGCCTCCCAAAGGCGCGGGATTACAGGCTGAGCCATCGAGCCCGGCTTTGAGAAAGGATTTTAAAAATGCTGTTGTGGCCCAGAATTGAGGTTTGAAGTAGAAAAGCAGGGTACGATCCCAGTGCTCTGCTCACCTGATTTGCAGGGGAAAAAGCAAATTCCTCTCTGAGGGATTCTTGCAACCCTACAAGGACCATGAAAAGGAGTTCTCGGGGACCCAGTATCTTTCCCTTGGCACTTAGGAGCTGAGAAAAGGAAAGCTTTCATTAAACTAAACGCCAACCCAAAATGTACAGTCAAAGAAAAAATAAAATCAATTTAAAAGGGAGAAATCTAAATACCGATTGGAATGTGGCCATGTTGACTGTAATATTCATCCATGGGATTTAATGAGCCCACTTGAATTTTCTTCCTTTGCTATTTCAGTGAAAGTTGAGGGAGCCCCAAGGAACACCACCACGTGGTGTGAGTTTCCTGGGGTGGGG
>NW_007036698.1:153013-158125 GCF_000164805.1 Carlito syrichta | reverse complement strand
GGGGTGGGTGGAGGACCCTGGGAGAGGGAAGGTGCGGAAAGGGGAGTGGCCCAGAGGGGTCAGAGGAAGCGAACCAGCAGATGCTGAAGACAAACACTGATGCTTTCCAAACATCTAAGCAAAGAAGTCAGTTACCAGGTCACAAACCTCGCTGTACCCTACATGTGGAAATGTACCTGTGTTCTTAGGAACACAGGTCCACTCAGCAGGAAAAAAATAGCACATAGAGAACGTTTAAATATAAGTATTATTATTGGAAATAAGTCTTAAGCTAAACCAAGCCTTCTATTGCCTCTCATTGTTTTGTTTTTTCATGGCTTACTCCTACGATAGTCATAAAAATATGGGTCTATCAAACCTCAGCTGCCATAGGTTTGCAAATGAGATTGTTTTAATAAACTATGAGTATTAGATTGGTAAATTATCACAAAAGGGGAGACAATATTCCCACATTGCTTTCAGAATCTATTTCTGGGATAATTTTTATTGCTACATCCTAGAATTTGGCTCCACTTGAAAACAATTAGAAAACCTTGGTAATTGTTTCACTCACTGGTGTTGAAAGACAGTTACTCTTGTAGTAGAGTCAGAATCCATTTATAGAGCTCAATCTGTTACATTGGAACTGAAAACGCCCCTGGATAATGAACCAAGCAAAATGCAAATCTCAGCCCGAGAGTGTTGGGATTTTAGTAGAACGAGGTTGGGACACATGAGTGAGATGAAAATAATCACCGAATTACAGGTAAAGTCGCCATTTACTGAGACTGATAAGACGTTATAACTACCGGAAAAGAAAGAAAAAAGGAGAGACAGAGATAGAGCGAGCCAAAAGAGAGGAGGAGGAGAGAGAAAGAAGGGAAAGAAAAAAACCGCCTCGTCGTAAATAGAATTCTTCGAACAATGCTACTCCGTAAGCCAAAGGCCTTTTTAAAAAGCGAAGGGGGAAAAGTTCTTAGCAAAAAATGCCTCTAGCACACACTTCTGAGTAAACAATGGATTTTTGTGCAGCATATTTCGTCGCTGAATGGCTGCTTCTGCTTGGCATTCATGTCGTCAGCTGCCATTGGGGTGGCGGGGCTGCACTTGCAGGGATGACCTCCCAGGCAGAGGTTGACCGTAAAACTAGTTGCCTGCTTCTCCAATAATTACTGGCCTCTGGGGGGACATAATTGAAATATATGAATTTCTAGCCTCGTGGCTTCCAGTGAAAACCGCTTTATGGCGCTGACAAGGCTGAATAAAATAGACACACTTCTCATGCAAGAAGACTGCCATTACCGGTGTTTTAAAACAAATGAATACACACAGTTTGACAAGAAACAATTTGTAGTAACATCTGATCTCGTAAGAGTTAACTTTAGGAACGGATGATTTAGGAAAAGAAATGGGTCATTCCTCAGTAAATGCAATATACTGATTTCACAGTTTTTAAATTAACCATGAGCCAAAGTCTTGCTTATTTTTCAAAACACAAAATGACGGAATGAACACTCATCTTGGCACAAAGATGGAACACGATGACTAAGCTGGTAGGGAAAGAAAGGGACAGACGGACAGAGAATGGATGTCTCGACATTGCTTGCTGTGTGGCATAGCAAAGCCCTGGAGGGTGACATTTCTGAGCACTTCCTGGAAGGTCAGAGCGCATGCCTACAAGCAGGCCTATCTACTGCAAGGTCCACCTCTAGCTGTAGGTAACTTCTTCCTCTTTTTAAAAATTTCTAAGTTAATACATAATACAAGTATTTGTACATATGTATGAGGTGTGTGTGATATTTTGTCACATGCAAACAATGTACAATGATTAAATCACGGTAATTGAGGAATCTGTCACCTCAGACATTTGTCATCTCTTTGTGTTGGGGCCATTTCCAATCTTCTCTTTGAGCTATTTTGAAATATACAATACATTGCTGCGAGCTGCAGTGCCCCATGGTGCTACCAGACGCTAGAACTTGTTCCTTCTGTCTAACCTTGTATTTGCATCCATTACCCACTTTGTTTCCATCCAACCTATACACACACACACAGACACACACACAGACATACACACACACAAGCACACATCTCCCAGCCCTGGTAACCACCATTGTACACTCTACTTGCCTGAGGTCCAGTTTTTAAGCTCTCACCTGAGTGAGAACACGCAATATTTCTCTTTCTGTTTCATTTCGCTTAACATAAGCACTTCCAGTTCCATCCATGTTGCTACATATCACAAGACTTTCTCCTTTTTATGGGTGAATAGTACTCCATTGTGTATATATACCATGTTTCCTTTATCTTGTATTTTCAGCACCTTAGAATCTAAGACACAGTAGGGATCAATCATATTTGTTGAATGGATGAAAAAATAAATGCAAATACAAATGCAAATGCTCAAAAAGATTGGCTAGATAAAATGATTTAAAAGAATTTAGAGCAGTATGTAGGGCTGGAGATTTAAAAAATCAAATATTTCCATTTTGGTAATTTTGTTTCTCCTTGTCTCCTCATTTTGTGTCTATTTTCTTACATAAGATCATTTTAGTATTAAGTGTTGGCCTCAGGACTTGAACTCAGATCTGACTTCCATAACTTTATTCTCAGATCCTAGCCACCAAAACATCATGGCAACAGAAGTACATGATCATTGCTTTTTTCTACCTTAAAAACACTGGCATTTCATGTTCTCTGAGACAATGAAAATATGATATGTAATATTCACGAAAATTAAAATTCAACTTTGACATTATTTCAGCTTTTACATTTAACAGACCAAAGACATGCTCAAAGAATGTAATGACTCAATCACTGGGACATCGGTTCCAATTTCACATAAACCAGCCCTAAATAGCTCATCTTGTGCTAATTCACATCTGAACACCTTTATCTACCCCCGAAAGCAAAGAGTCAAAACTTGCAGAAGCCCCTTTTCTATAGCTGCAAGAGATCTCTGGCAAAGACTTTTCCTTCCCTCTGGAATTCATTCCCACATGCATCCATTCACCCCTGTTCACCTGCCCCGTATCTGTGAAGTCCCCGCTGGACCCCGTGACAGGGATGAGGCTCTGGCAAGTGACCAGATGTGGAGGCCACACCCGGGCTCTACAGAGCAGTGGGCAGAGAGGCCTCATCCACACTTGCAGGCAGCATAAGCAGAATCAACGGCTGCAGACTTGGAAGAGTGGAGGCTCGGGAAAGGAGGCCCGGAGGCACACGGGCGAGCGGGGCACTTCCTAGAGGACCCCGTTTTGAACACAGAGCTCAGGAACGGGGCACACTCTCGCAGGTGGGCAGGAGAGCGTTGGTAGCGCACGGAAAGACAGCCCGGTTTGCTCTCAAGAACTACTAACAAGGACATATTTACAAAAAGCAAATGAGACCGGACAGGTGGATGCCGTGGAGGCCACCCGAGGCTTGGCCACGCGTCGTGGGGACACGCCGAGAGACCAGCCTGAGGCGTGGGGGCTTCGTGGGGGAGACGGGAAGGCAGAGAGATCGTGTGCTCAGATTCCCGTGGCTGCCGTGATTTGCTTTACCTCAGGAAGACGGACGGATGGGTGTGTGGTGTGGCGCTGGCATTTGTGGACACCCCTGGGGTGGTCCTCGGTCTTGGAAGGAACCCAGGCTGGGACACACCTTCCCAAGATGGCTTTTCAAGTAATTCTCATGTCCCCCATCAATAGCAGAAGCGTCTCTAATTCACATTGATTAAAGGATAGTCTTGGAGGAATGAGGAGTGTCCAGGTATCTGGCTGTCTAGAAAGACACGGAGGGTTCCACAAGCCCAGGAGAGCCCTCTCCAGGGTGAGACCTGAGTCTCCCCTTCCTGGCTGCCCTGGCGATAGGCCTCCCCCGAGGCCCCGTCCCCACAGCCTCCTGGCCCCGCCAGAATTTTGGCTGCTCCTGAGGCCAGCATACAGCTGCGCTGACTCAGCTGGTCCTTGGGAAGGTGCCTGGGGAGAGGGAACAGCAGCTTGCTGCGTTCACGGGAACACGCCCGGGGTGAAACACCCTTCTTGCTTCCTCGTTGGAGTCTGTGCACGGAGTGTCTTTGGTCCAGACGATGCCTTCATCACAGCACACCTGGTAAAACGTTCAGAGATGAGATTTGCAGCCGCTTCCCACCCTGGGTCACCAGAGCCACCAGTATTTACCAAAGAACCTGATCATTTCTGAAATAACCAGAGCTGGGGTCAGTCTGCAAAAAAGGCTATTCTAAAAGGTCAGATCAAAAGTCGTCGTTGCCCCAGCAAGCTGGAACAGCACTGGGTCTGTAGAGAAGGGATACTTTTGAGGGAGACAAATAGGATCAATGAACTTGATGACACAGGAGATACTGGGGATCAACAAAACGTTTAGAGATGTGTGTGTCTGCCTCTTGAAAAGGGTGGGAAATTTGAAAAACAAAACTGCCCTAGTTCCCTATGGCTGCTGTAATACATTCCCGCAAACGTGGTGGTTTAACACAACAGAAATGGACTTTCCACAGCTGGGGAAGACAGACGTCTACAATCGGTACTATTGGGGCAACATCAAGTTGTCAGAGGGTCGTGCTCCCTCAGAGGCGCTGGGGAAAACCCACCCCTTTCCTCCGGGAGCGTCCCTCCACCGGGGCCAGACGCGCCAGCCACTGCCTGCGGTCCGTGGCCTCTCCCTCCGCCTCTCCAGTGGACCCTGGTAATCATCCTACTCGGGGCCACGGGGTAACCCAGGGTAATCTCCCCATCTCCAGCTCCCGAAGGCAGTCCCACCTGCCGAGACCCTTTCTCTGTGTAGTCACAGTCACAGATTCCAGGATAGGATCTGATCCCTTCGGCGCCATTATCCGGCCTGCTTACAGGCACATTTACTTGGACGCGAGGAGGGAAACTCCAGAGGACGCGCCTGGCACGCGGACGGCCGTCGGGGTCTGGAGGTATGAAACCAAGCGGGCCGGTCAGCTGAAAGGCCGCGGGCCGGCGGCGGGGCCGGGAGGCACAGGGCACGGGAGGAGGGGCCGGGACGCAGGGCTGAGCGCTGGCCCGGCCAGCGGCCTTTGGAACCGCGCGGCCCCCGAGGGCCGCCGCGGCCGCGCCGCTCGCGGAAGGGCTGTGGACACCCCCAGGCCTGCGGGCAGCCGGGTCC
>NW_007036698.1:136511-152691 GCF_000164805.1 Carlito syrichta | reverse complement strand
GATCCGGGCGCGGCATGGCGCGAGGAAGGCCGGCGGAGGCCAGCGTCAGAGCCCGCGGCAGGGCCTGGGGGCGGAGCGAGGCCTCGGGGGCCGGCGGGCGCCCAGGGTCAGCGGCGTCCCCGGGGCAGGCGGGAAGCGCGTGGCGGGCCGGGAGGCCGAGCGGGCCGAGCCTCACCACGGCCGGCCCGGCCCGGGCGGCGACGGAGGACCCGCTGCCGCAGGAACCGGGGCTTCCAGCAAGGGCCAGCGCCCAGGCGAAGTCCAGGAGAGTCTCGCCGCTCACGCCCGCGGGACCCTCCCCAGAGACGCCGGGCCACCGCGGTCTTGTCTCCCACGTTTCCTTGGCATGTGCAAGGAACGAAGCCCATCTCTAAAACAGTGTCCGCTCCCTCTTTCCACGGGAGCTTGGCGTCTGATCACCCTAGAGCTTAATTTCATCTTAAGGATGTGGGGTACGGCTCAGGGTTGGGTATGCAAGCGGCCATCGTACCGGCAAAGTCTGCGCCTCCTTTGGTCCCCACTTTGGAAACTTATTTTAGTAGTGTGTTTCATTTTTAAAAATGGTAAGTTAGGTAAGTGTACATTATAACAATGATACGTTCTTTAAAAATAATAATTCTGAGAACTAAAATGTTATTTGTCATCGTTTCATTCACACTGCAAAATTCTGTAGCATGAGGAAAATATATATTTTCCCCTCTAAAGCTAATCATATTCTAATTTTGAAGTGTACAATTAGAAGCAGTTTTCTTCTAATTCGACAAGTCTATGATTTAGATCTTAGTAACCTATAGATTTTTTCCTCTGATAAGTCTACAGATTTTTTCCTATATTTCAAAAAGAAAATAATGGAAATTTGATGCATAAGCAAAAATTTTAAGTTGAATACTAAAATCATTCTGTCTGATGCTCATAGCAGCACCATGAACACAGACAAAAGGTGGAGGCACTCAAGACTCCCACTGGCTGGCGAACAGCGAACCAGGATGCGGTTTATTCACCCAGAGAAGCCCCACTCAGTGACAGAAAGGAATAAGCACCGAGTCACGTGGCAACGGGGACAGACCTCAACAGTCTCTATCATTCTAGGAAGCCATTCACAGAAGCTCACGTGGGGTGGGCATCCGTTTCCATGAAATGTCCAGAGCAAACACACCTATGAGTTCAGAGTGCGGACGGCGTCACCAGAGCCAGCCTGAGTGCCGGAGAGAGAGGGGCTGGGGAACGCTCGCAAATACCGGCTTTCTTGGGGGGTTACATCCCCAAATTCGCTTATGAGGGTAGCTGCACTAGTCTATAAATGCGCTAAAAGCCACTGACTTGTGCACGTTCTGCTGGTGGACTTCGTGGCTTGTCAGCTGTTTCTCTGTCAAGCTGCCTGAGAAGGCCTCCCTGTAGGGAAACCCTGTGGTCAATCCTGAGAGGAGACCCCAGCCTCACGTCCTCTGTTTCCTACTCCAGTTGGCTCACTCCTTCCTGATGGAAACTTTTAGGGAACACTTCCAAAGTCCTTGCTAGCCGCCCGGAGATGTCATTCAAAGTCACGCAAGTCCCAGCTAAGTCTTCACTTCTCCCATCGCTTAACCAGATTCTTTCATGGCTGACAGCAGAATGACGTCCTGCCTTACTCTGCCCTTTGGCGATGCGTATAAAGCACACTCTGAAACACAACTGCAAGGTTCTCGTACAATAAATCTCCAAAGCCAGTTGTAACACGCTGGGTGTCCCAAACCTTCTTCCCGGAGATCAAAGCCTGGTTTTCCCAGACCATCAGCCTGATTGAAATGGAAACAGCCTGATTCCAGCATTCAGCCTTATGATCCTGACAATAAAAAGACTCGTGTGGTAGAAACAGCTGTACATTTTTAGGAATGATAAACTTCAGCTGGAATTTTTTAAGCCAAACTTTTGCATTTGAAGTTTATACCAGCAACTA
Source organism: Carlito syrichta (assembly GCF_000164805.1). Taxonomy (NCBI): domain Eukaryota; kingdom Metazoa; phylum Chordata; class Mammalia; order Primates; family Tarsiidae; genus Carlito; species Carlito syrichta. The sequence goes on along the minus strand of NW_007036698.1, from coordinate 150,755 downwards.
ACTTTAGACAGCCACTCATGATCCAGAAACGGAGCTTTGAAGAGAAAAGATGAAAAGCGACTCAACAGAATCAGGTTGGTCAAAAGAAGATGCCATCAGTGAGTAAATAATGCAGGAAGTAATCAGATTCAGAGAAACATGGTGTTCTTATGGAACTTAATGAATCGAAAACCATTTCTGACTAGAAATATATCATAACGACAGTTCCTTGCATTAAATTTTGAAGGGAATAAAACAGAAGAGTCAAAAGACTCATCAGAAATATGCTACCTTATAACTAATGGGGAACGACAGATGAAAGGTAAATTAAAATGAGTCTATTTCTCTCATCACGGAAGCCCAGGAGATATATAAAATAAGAGTACTTCAAAAGTGAAGAAAAATGTTTTATGTAGAAGTTAGATAACTTTACAAAATCTCTGGATACTTTTAATTATACTGTTGGAATATTAGAGAGGTTTCAGATTTTAGATGTCAATCAATAAGCCCGAGAATCCAGGCTGATTTTGTATTAAAGGTGACAGTTTGCGTCAGGGGTAAGTGCAGGTGTGAGCTCTCCTGGCTAATTGCAAATAAGCACATTGGCTCACCTTGAAGGACTCAAGTTGTTGGGTTATTTATGCTGAGTTCTGAAATGTCTGAGGTTTTGTGAAATTATATGGATTTTTTAAAAGTTTTTTGATACACTTGGAATATTTTTTGTAACAAAGTAGCCAAAGATAAATTAGTACCCAACTGTTATATTATCAGAATTCAATCACTGTGCTAAATAAGAATTCTAGTTGATAAACAAATGCCCTCGATGGCCAAAATTACAAATCCCAGTACTTTTTTTGCTTTGTTTTTTGTTTGTTTGTTTGTTTTTAAGTTGGAGTCTCACTCTGTTGCCCAGATTGGAGTGCTGTAGCATGCTCATGGCCACCTCAGCCTCAACCTGCTGGGCTCTGGGGATCCTTCTGCTTCAGCCTTCCAAATAGCTGGAACTACAAGCGCATGCTACCATGCCCGGTTAATTTTTGATTTATTGTAGAGAAGAGGTCTCGCCATGTTGTCCGGGATGGTCTCGAACCCGTGGCTCAGGTAATTCATTCACCTCGGCCTCCCAAAGTGCTGGGATGACAGGCTGAGCCGCTGAGCACGGCCATAAATCTCAGTACTTTTAACATGACCTAATTTCAGGGGCAGTCTTTGCGAGAGAGAATTGCAAATCACTAGTCTCCTAAATCCGTATTTTGATTAGAAAGCTACATTAGTTCATGACCCGCCTGGGCAACTTGGTGAGACCTCATCTCTACAATAAGTCAAAAAATCAGACGGGCGTGGTAGCGCACGCCTGTAATTCCGGCTACTCGGAAGGCTGAGGCGGAAGGATCGCCGGAGCCCAGCAGGTCGGGGCTGTGGTGGCCGGGAGCGCCACTGCACTCCAGTCTGGGCGATGGAGTGAAACTCCAACTCAAAAAAAAAAAAAAAGAAAGAAAGAAAGCTACATTATTCTTGGCTACATTCTTTCACTTGAATGACTAGTTTTAACTCTAAATATGGATTTTAATTTTATGTCACCCAAGTCTAGTCTCTTCAACAAAATGTCAAAACTAAGCACACCACTCTGCTTCGTTTCTGCCCATGGCAACCGTGTGGACCAGGTCAACCTGCACCATCTGGGATTCATTCCACCTCTTCTTTTCATTTTTTTTTAAATTCCAGACAACAAGGGCCTCTGAAAGTCCAGGTGTCTCATATTCCCCAGGCAGATGGCGTCCAGACTTTTCTGCATGGATGCCCGACAAGTGGCCACACCCCTTCTCTCTAGTAGCACCACCAAACCAAATAATCAGTTGAGTGTCCTGTCTTAGTCCATTCAGGCTGCTACACCCCAATGCTGCAGGCTGTGTTGGGGTGTAACAGGTTTAAGCAACAGAAGTGTATTTCTCACAGTTCTGGAGACTGCAAGTCCAAGATCAAGACACCAGCAGATCTGGGACCGGTCAGGGCGTGCTTCTTGGGTCAAAGACAGCCATCTTCTTCCTGTGTCCTTGAGGGGTGAGGGAGCTCTTGGAAGTCTCTCTTACAAGGCACTCCTCTCACTCCTGAGGGCTCTGCCCACATGACCCAGTCTCCAACCAAAGGCCTCATCTTCCAGTTCCAGCCAAGTTCAACGTGTGAATTTTGGGGAGACCCAAACACCCGGTCCAGGACAGGCCCCACTCTCCTAGGTAGACACCTAGCTGAAAAGCTCTCAGTTAAGAAGTCAAGGGCAACCCCCTCGGGGCCCCTCCCACCGTGGGAGATTTCTGTCCTCTCAATAAATCCTGATTTCTAAAAAAAAAAAAAAAAAAAAAAAAAGAAGGCAAGTGAAGTGATGTTTTTAAACATATCTGTACAATTTATTGGAAAGTTTTTCCAAAAATAATTTGTGTTAACAACAAAATTGAGAAGGAATTCATGAAAATTTGTATTTCATGTGGTTTTTTTTAGTGTAAAGTATATGGATATTAATCTACATAAAATAACAAATTTTAGAAGGGGAGACTAATACAATAAAATCAGTTAAAACTTGAATAAATAAATGAATTAAAATTAATATGACCACTTATTTAACAACTCATTTAACTCATTTAAAAATTCTCATCTGTGGTGATGTGTCATTACGATGTCTAGGTAACTGAAAACAAAGTCATACATTCTAATAAGTTATTTCTTCTGTGTCATTTTATCTATGATAGCAATAATCCCTAAAATTAACAAAATAGAACACAGTAAAATCCCATGTACTATGTGCAGGGAATGTATGCGATTAAAGAGACATGAAAGGAATGATGGACTGGTGGGTCGAATAACAAAACCAAAACAACCAAAGCCTGGAAAATGTGTCCGGGCCGTGTCGAGTGTGTCTGCATTGAGCTGAGTATTGTATTTTGTGTCATTTGAAAGGACACATGCCCTTGGAAATAGCCAATGAGATGTTTCTAATAAAGTAACTAAAATGTTCTAGGCTAGGGTTTTCCATTTTGGGGTACCAAAGTTATTAACATGTGACCTCTGTGCCTCAGGTGCCTGATATTCCGACTTTTTAAATGAGTTTTACATTTTAAAAATGGTTGTTAAGTGCAGTAATCAGCAAAAGTCAAACGCATAGGCTGGAATCATGGGCATCCTGTCCTAGTCATTTTGCACTTACATCAGTTCAAATTGAAGTCTTGGTGGTCAGAAATAAATAAATAATAAGTATAGGAGTTAGCAATTATTTTTATTAATAATTAGTACCTAAGAAGTTTTCATTCTGAAATCATTTGGTGAGATTAAAGCAGTCGTGTGGTACTCTGTGTGACCTGCAAACCCTTCCCTGTGCCCCAGGAAACACTGCACAGCCAGTGAAGCTCTCAGCACCAGGAAGTGTTGCTTCCAGTACCTCTGACTGCAAGCTGTGGAGGTTCTTTTCTAAAACTGGCTTTAAGATGGATTCACAGTTTTCGAAGAATATTGAAGTCCTCACCTTTTAAAAAAGGTAATGGTTGTATTTAGTCTGATCCCCTATCTGAAGCATCAAACGTGGCGAATGCTCCAGGCTGCAAAGATGGAACACTCGCATCTACACTACCCTCAGCTCTTGTTAGGTTGATAGCGGGGTTTCCTTCAAGCCACCTTTCCTGAAGAACAGGGGTGCAACTCTTTGTAAAAGATTGTCAGAGTAAGGAAAACAAAATAACCCTGTGGCAGTATTAACCCACCAGTCTTCCCTGTGGCTCTAAAACGTACATCAGACATCATGGGCACACCAGCACAGCTGATGACTCCAAAACCCCCTTCCACACAGGAACGCACACAGGAAACGACGGGCACTCGTCTGAACATGATCTCCAGTCTCACAGCTCCAAAGCAAGCCACAGTGTGATGGTGGCACGATTTCATGAGAGCGGATGTGTGTCACAACTGGAGGACGGTCGTCACTCGCAGGGATTTTCTGTGGCCAGTCAATGTGGGCAGGGCCGGCCCCTAGCCACTCCAATACGCGAGTCCAGGGTTGCCTGCCGCCGGATCTGAGCACATCCCAGCTCAGCCGTGGACGTCGGGAATGATTCCCCCGACAGTCCCACTGCTTCATTTCTAATGGTCATTAGTGGTCTGTAGACACGACCCCAAATGCTGATTAAGCAGCCAGTTTGCTTGGAGTTTGAAGTGTACACAAGGAGTCATTTATGCATGCGTTAATTTTCTTTCTCGCTCTAGCACGTTAGGTGGTATCAGTTCTCTGACATAGATCACCTTCATCTAGACTCGTCTGAGCTGCAATTTTCTTCAAAGCCTGCAGCCTATTCCTCAGCATGAAATAGTTCCAGTTTCCTTTTGACTCAGACTTTTTATTGTACTCAAGGAAAAGCTGGCCAGGCACACGGGGGTGGCACAGAAAAGGCATGGGCGGTGTTAGGAACACAGGAATCCTGCCTCCAGTATGTCTGGCCTATGTGCAGTAAGTGTCTCTGCGTTCTAAGGCAGAGATTGTTTTTAAGAGACAAATAGTGTTTGGAACCACATCTATTATCTGTACAGAATAGAGAAATAAAAAACAAAAAAGAAACCGGGCTCGGTGGCTCAGTCTGTAATCCCGCACCTTTGGGAGGCTGAGGTGAGTGGAATGCCTGAGCCTGTGGGATCGAGACCCGCCTGGGCAACTTGGCAAGACCTCATCTCTACAATAAGTCAAAAAATCAGCGGGGCGTGGTAGCGCGCGCCTGTAATTCCAGCTACTCCGAAGGCTGAGGCAGAAGGATAGCCGGAGCCCAGCGGGTTGAGGCTGCGGTGGCCGGGAGTGGCCACTGCACTCCAGTCTGGGTGACAGAGTGAGACTCCAACTCAAAAGAACCCAAAAAAACAAAAAGAAAGATGGGTGAGTACGCTAAGTACAGTGTGTAAAACGTATAGTAGACACATTTTTCTTCCGTTTTGGGTAAAGCTCAAGTGTTCTCTCAAGTAATAATGCCAGTTTTCTTGTAGGTAAGTAGCTTCGATGACAATTTTGGAGAAAGAGGCTCCAAAACAATTGTGAATGCAGAACTGCCTTCATCAGTGCATCTACTTGGACAGTACACGGATGCCAACACAATAAATCAGCTGCATTTCTTCATGGTCACATCTCATGTGCAAAACTGTGATAAAACCGGAGTACAATAATACCAGAACATGCATGATTCAAATCTGACCAATTCTGTCATTTAGGGATGGTTTGCAAACTAGCCCTCATTAAGAATATAATTCTGATAAAATCTTTCGAAACAAAGCTTGACCAAAAGTCACATATAATTGTTTGGCAGCAAAACCAAACCCAAACCTCCTCTGAAGACACAACTTGACAAAAATCCTTTGTGAGCATCTGTCTCCTGTGTTGTGTGTTGCATAAGATTTCTATTTGAGGCCTCCCATAGGTCTGGTTTGTTTTCTCCAATAAGGGAGAATGAAAGAGCGGCTGTGGATTGAAACCCTCTGTGCTCATTCCCCCTTTTGTTAAGGGCCATAAAGAAAGAAAATTGGATTAAAATGACTAAATGTTCTTAGAGCAATTCCCACAAATGCCAATAATTATAGATTTTGGTTTCTTTGGTTCTCATGGCTCTAATCTTCAGAAGTTTGTTGCAATGCACAGCACACCCTCAGACGCCTTCCACGTGACACATGTTTAACATTCTCACATTTCAGACCATGGGCCTGGATTCTGGCTCCGTTGCAATTAGGTTTAAGCGACACAACAGGAACCAAAGTGCACGTTGTGAGGACTGTGCAGAACTCTGCTGTCCACGTAAGCCACTGAGCTAGACAGACCAGAAACAGCACAGCCTTCATGGTTTTCATTTTCTGCCTCCTACAGTTCTGAAGTAGACCACTAATCTGTCTTCACAGTGTATTTTAATGACTACCAGACAAGGGTTGTGCTTTGTTTTGCTTAGTTGGTGGTGGTGGTGGTGGAGCTTTTAACAAAAGCAAAGTGCAAAGCTGCCTGGCAGATTAGTCCCTTTTTTTCTTAGAATCCCAGCAAGTTGTTTGCCAGAGACTGAAATAAGCTCCTATGGGAAGACTTGTTAATCAGTGTCTCTAATTACTTATTAGGTGAAGAGGAAAAAGGCCTCTTTCCCTGTGTCTAATTATAGATTGGAAAACCTATTTTGGCCCTAATCATCGTGCAAATACAAAGCGACATTGCATCCCATCATTTGAAATAAACAGATTAAAAACTTCGCGACATCTCTAGGCTGGTGTCAGAACCAGAGAAATGGCGTTTATGCACTTGGGATCACCTGTTGCAAATTAAGGTTCACAGGATGAGGCGCTGCCCCTCTCATTTCTCCGCCCAGCACACGCTTGGTGGGCACGGAACAGAAAAACAGGACCAAGTCTGGAACGGTTCATAGACTCTGTGGCAGAGCCATGCAGCTCTATATTTCACATCAGATTCAGATTCATTGCAATAAGATTGTTTGTTCTGAAGTTCCCAAAGTCAGTGAATTGTGAACTATTTTAATGCATATTCATGTCCTACCTAATTAAGTCTAGTGCTGATTTTGTAAAACTGCAAGTGCTGAGTCTAGCAGAAACGCCCTCTCAATCTGAAGGGTGATCCTGCCACCACCCTGCACCATCCTGTCACTGTCCATTCAGGTGGTTTCTGCCTTGGGAGAGGAGTCTTAGCAGGACACGCACCGTTCCCCAGATGCGTGTCCTAGTGACTGCCTTTGCCGTGTGTTGGTCTCAGAATTTCCTTTGTCAAAATGGAATTTGTTTCACCTCCCTCTTCAGTCCTAACTTAGCAATATTTTGCTTGCTGTTCAATGGGTTCTGACTGATTTTTCATAGACTCCAGGATCCCACATCGGAGCTGTGACGAAGTTTACTTTTCCCCACCCTTTGAAAGTCACCTCCTTCCTTCCAGTGACATCAGCAAGGCCTATTGGAGGAACTTCTACTCAAGGCCCCAGGGAGTTGTCCAAAGGAAGAGGCATAAATAGCTCATGGGCAAGCTTCCTCCTAATTTGGGGGTGTGATGCAGATTTCTACAGAAGATAATTTTTTATGCATTAAAGCAAACAAACAAACTTTGAGCATTAAAATACTTCACTCCTTTAAGCAGGCTACCCTATCTCTGGACTTTTGAACCATGTCATTTTTTTGTAGAGTTTATCCGAGTATAGCTTTCTATATCTTTCTGAAGTCTAAGATTTTTTACTTTAAACATGCACAGCTCTGAGTTGTGATCCTTGCGTGGGAATCACTGATTAAAACTAGAGCAACATTATTTGACTTAACTCAAAGAGCTATTACTCAAGAATTACCCTGATTCAGCCCAATCAAATGGGGTCCCGCCTGTTTGTTTCTGATTTGTGTACCCTCTGGTCATAATTGGAATCCCACACCTCCTGGCTGTTATTGAGCACTCAGTTGGAGGGCGTATAGAGTCGTAGTCTTAATTTTTAATAAAGATGGCTGATTAAATCCTATCACATGAGTGGAAATAGAAACAAGAAAAGGTACTTTTCTTGTTCCAACAAGTTAAAACAACAAACATTCGCTGGCTTTTCTTAAGACATATTGATATTTAATAGTCATTGTACTTAATCCCCAGAGAGCTAATTGATCAAAGCAAGTTTTTTTTTTTAAATGAGTCATTCATTTCTGACCAAACCACATTTAGCACTCATCTGGATATCAAGCTGCATCCAAACGGTTTCTGGAAGATACCTTATTAGTAGGGAAATGGAACATTCATCAGAGGAGCACGAAAGAGCTAAACAATGGATATAAAATCTTAAAACAACAAAAACCTAAAAACACATAAAGTGATCCTTGTGTGGGAATCACTGATTAAAACTAGAGCAACACTATTTGACTTAACTCAAAAAGGGATCATTAATTTATCTGATTATCAAAAGCAGCATTAAAACAAACGAATCTAGAATGGCATTAAGATGAAGTTTAGATGGGTTCAATGGCTCAGCCTGTAATCCTGTGCTTTGGGAGGCTGAGGTGAGTGGATTGCCTGAGCCCGCGGGTTCAAGACCCACCTGGACAACTTGGCGAGACCTCATCTCTACAATAAATTTTAAAAAATCAGCCGGGCATGGTAGCGCGTGCCTGTAATTCCAGCTACTCGGGAGGCTGAGGCAGAAGGATCACTTGAAACTGAGAGGTGAAGGCTGCAGTGAGCCATGATTGTGCCACTGAACTCCATCCAGCCTGAGCAACAGAGTGAGACCCCAATTCAAAAAACAAAATGTTTATACTTGCCTTTTAGTTAATAGCACCATCATCTGCCCCATGGCCCAGAATAGAAACCCAAGAGCCGTCTTGATTCCCTGTGTCCCAGCATTCACATCTGCCTCGCTCCCTGCTGCTGATCCGATCTACCCGCTACCTCCTGGGGGCTTCCCCTTCTCTCTTCCTGCTACTGTTGCTTGACTCCTTCAGCCTGTCACTGAAACCGTAAACCCTTACTCCCAGCCCCTCATCTCCATCCATTCACATCTGCTCTGCCAGAGCAATGGTTCTAAAACTTGGGTACAATTCCGTCCTTCCTTCTGGAAAACTCTCAGGAGGTCTCTCTAGCCACAGAATGAGGTCTGTGCTGCCAGGTGCGGCATATAAATTCCTAGGATATATGAATGGCCCTTTGTTCTGCTACCTCTTCTTGATCAAATGACATGTCTTCTGGGTGACAATACTCTGCCTTTTTCACTTGAAGCTTATTATACAGATAAGGAAGATAATTCAAGCAGAGTAAAATCAGAAAAATAGCCTTACGCTTCCACTTCTTTACACTCCATTTCCCGGAAATAACACCTATCAGCCACGTGAATACCCAGTTCCTTCTTACTGCCAGATCATCATCCTCTGTTTCCTCGGCCAGGAATGACCTTCCATCTCCTGTGGTAAGTTCATGCACATCAGACCAAATACCATCTCGACAAGAAAGCGTTTCCTCAGTTGTGGGGAAGAGTGGAGGAAATGTTTTCAGGTTTCTCTCTGCTAGGGGTTTCTAGTCAAAGAAAACTAAAATCTGGGTTCCAGGATATGCCTTGAAAGTAGGAGGAGGATAGAATCGACAGCAACTCCAGAGAGGTGAGATGCAAGCCCCAGAGCGATGTGCTTTCACTGCAAAGGGGACATACAAAACTTACATTCCATTTTTAAGAAACCTATTGTCTTCTCCACCTCAACGACAAAGCTGAAATGTTTCTATTTGGGCTGGGTGTGGAGAGCCGGGGACATCGCGGACGCTTCCAACACCCGCCTGCATTCCCATGGTGTGCTGCGCTCCGGAGGCGAGGGCGCCCTCTCTCCCGTGAGAGGGAAGATGGCAGCCGAGTAGAGTCTCCACACAAGCATCCTTGTTCAAACTGTGGGACTTCCTTTCTCAGCGCCGGTACCTTTGGGCACACCACCCATTTGCTCTCGTGGCTTTCCTCGGGCAGGGGAATGGTGTCTGGAGAAATAATCTGTCTTGATCCAGAAACCTCAGCTGTGCTTTCAGGGTAAGACAAATAAGGACATACACTCTCTGGAAATGCAGCAGAGTGTCTCAACAAATTAGGCTTCACTTCCTATTCTCCCACGGGTGCCTGTTCATACCTCTAATAATGAACTTAGCAAAATTGCTGTCCTTTAAATGTGAGTTAAAAGATAATAAGAGCTGTCATCGATACATTTTTGAGTCACAGCTACTCGCACATTTCCTAAATGTTGGAAATAATCAGTCACTGAAGGATAAAAGGACACAAAGAACACATATTCAAGTGTAATTTAATTTCTGGGAAATATTCTACAATGCCTTCAAGTAAGAATAAACGTTCCACCACACATCTTAGCGCCTATCATTTCTTTTCCCAGAGCAAAGCAAAGTTTATATTAAATTTGCTTATAACTGAAGTCTATATTGAATTTATTTTAAATTTCTTTATAAAACTCAGAAAACAGGAATCTATCACCCTGTGACAACCTATGGTATTGAGCTAAAACGGAGGGTTAGGAAGTTGGGGACGGTCAGGGCAGACGAAGCGCCAGCAGAGACGTAATCATTCCTGCCCTCCGCAGAGTCAGCATAGGCCCAAGTTGTCACTTTTGAACTTGGCAAGCAGAAGTAAGAAAGCCATGACTTCCAGATGGGGGGATCAAACTGGCTTCGCTAATACCAAACGCTTTTAAACGCAAATCATCACTGAAACAAAGGAACGATAAACAAGACTACAATATGGAAAATATTTTAATGCACTTTTCTTTATAATTGTTTACATTCGCAGAGTCAAGTCAAAGTTCCATTTTGCGTTTGTGCAGAGTATAAATCAAAGATTGCAACTATTTTCTGTTCTATCTTGAGGGGATCTTTTTAATGGTCCAAGTTAATTGCCAATTGTTGCCACAAAATAATTAAATATGAATATTATTATCACTGTCTTTCATGGATTACTAAAAAGCTTAACATATGTTTACACTTGTGACTAGAAAATGAAAAGGATTAAGGAAGTGTGTCAATGAAAGTCTTTTTTTTATAACCAGATTCTCTCGTTGGGAAAAATAATCATTGACCTCACTGCAGAGAGATTTCAGTAAATTTGTCCTGCTCGCCCACTATTCGAATCATTATTGTCAGGAAGTCAATCTGAGATCATAGGTCACAGCTTTAAATTCAAGCGTGGCACAGGGAATTTAATCAATAACTGTAGACACGTAGGAAAAAGTGTTGCAAACAAACCCATTTTAAGAATATATTTCTTTAAACTGGCTTAAAATTCTTCTAGAAGTATGTTTAAGTAAAGGTAGTGTTTTGGCTGGGTGCATGTTAAACTAACCTGTGTTTTATGTGAGAAGATCTCGCAAGCGCATTACAGTCAGGCCTGAATGCTTTGCATTTTGGCTTCTGCCTCAGTGATTCTATTGAAACTGCTTTCTTAAAGGTCACCAATAAGCCCCTAATTGCTGAGTCCAGTGGCCCTTTTTGAAGGTCACCTACCTGGACATTGCTACCTCCTCTGACACCACGCATGCCCCTTCCTTCCCAAGTGTATACTCTCCATCACAGAATAAAGTGGTCTTAAGACATGTGTGCCCTCTGTGTATGCCTCACTGTGTGTACACTTTTTGTCCTTTTGAAATCTTTTTAGTGATAACCTACTCAGGTTCATGACAATTTAATTAGCTGTTGCATGACTCAGGCATTTGGGATCTCTCATTTTCAATATGAAGAATCATGGGGGATTTCCCACGGAACTAAAAACAGAAAAGACACAGGTAGCAGTGGCTGTTTTTGCACTGCAAGGGCAGAGTTGGGCAGTTGCCACAGAGACTTTATGCTGCACAAAGCCTAAAATATTCACATTCTAGCTTTATGTGGAAAACGTTCACAGGCTCCTCATTAACTGACCTGAGAAAGGAAGAAAGGAACCACTCCTCTTCTTTGATAGAAAAAGAAAGAAAGAAAGAAAGAAAGAAAGAAAGAAAGAAAGAAAGAAAGAAAGAAAGAAAGAAAGAAAGAAAAAGAAAGAAAAGGAAAAATTCCCCATGTAGGACTTTATAAGGTGAGAGGATGGTGCTGAACTAGTTGTGGTCTTAAGAGTCTTCTACAGATGCTTGCTGCATCTTCTCCCAAGAATGAGCGTGTAGATCCAGGGTAACTGGTTGTGTCAAAAGATTCTAGGAGATCTCACGCTATTCCCTCCACAGTTCTAGCTTCAAACACGCAGAGCCCCATCGGAGGTGGAAGGTTCCCGATCTCTAGCTCCTCAGCTAAAAGAGGAAGGCAAGGAAGGCAAAGCAATGCACGGCACTTTTTCTTGCAACTGTTACGTCCTGACATATTGGTCTCTGTGTAAGAACCTGAATGCTAAGGGTTTAAATTTATTTGAAGAATGAAAGATGCCAGTATCTCACCAACTCGAAGGTCCTGCAAGCCACAGTTGTACTGATTTCTTGGGTTCCATCATGCCTCTGTTCTCTTACAATAACCAACCCTCCTTCAGCCTCTATTCAGGCTAGCCTATGTGGGCTTGTCTTCCATATAACCAAAAGATACTTGACTAGGTGAGCTTGGATAGAGACCAAGGACACTGAAGAGTCACAGACATCTCTTTTGTATGGTCCACTTTATATGTAAGAATACGAGAAAAAATTACTCAAAAAGTTCTGCAAATTCACATTCAGATGGAAACTTTGATTTTGACAATCTCTAGCATCAGATTGTTTAGATCCTTGTAAACTATCGATGTTATCCAACAAGATAGTTTTTAGGTGGGATTTCCATGGTTGTATTTCTATTGTCCATAAGTAAAACTCCATTAGAGATTTTCAGAGGGCTTGTTTTTATGCTGATTGTCTAGTTTTGATCATGTATATATAATTGTTATATATTTTTATAAAGTCTTATGTTTTAAAAATTGAGGCATATGGATTATTTGAGCATTTTTAGAATTTAAAATGTAAAACAAAATTTCCTATACCTGTACAAATAATTCAACAAGTAATTTCACCCTATGGTGCCACATTCTTTTCAATAATTGACATTCAAACGTGTGAAAAAATAGGTTGCAGAGGTCAATTGATGTGTGACAGTTATACACCTAACTATCTATAACCACTGCAATATTCAGAACCCCCCAGTAAAGAGCCTTACTCAATTATAAAGTATTTAAAGTATACTATACTTAAAGTATATAAAGTGATTTCAAAAGTCCTTTCAAGCTATAAAACTATATGAATGATAGAAGACTTTCATTCATGATCTAACCTGCAGATTTACTGTTTACTGAAGCTTGTTATATGGTTTCTCAATTGATACTATCAATAAGAGAGGTCTGTCACCATACTTTAATCAGTCTTCACAAGTCCTTGTCTTATAGTATGCTGTGTGCTATACTTTTCTCTGCTACTTTAATAAAAAGATAAAGAGTTTTACAAATATTCCATATATCATTTTGCTAAGTGTTATTCTATATGCAATATTTTCTTATTTTGCATAGTTTCTAATAGACGTAGATTTGAGTTACCACAGTATAATGATTAATGTTACATGTCAACTGGACTGGGCTAGGGATGCTCAGATAGCTCATAAATCATTATTTCTGTGTGTGTCTATGAGGGTGATTCTGGAAAAGATTGGCATTTGGATCAGTAGACTAAGGAAGACCCACACTCACCAATTTGGGCAGGCACCATCCAATCCATGGAGGGCCTGGAGAGATATCTCATTACATTAAAAGCACAAATAATAAGTTGTTGGAAATTGATCCAAACTCAGAAAAGAGTATAACAACTTACAAAGACATAGGAAAGATGCCCATTCCATATCATAACATATAACAAGGAGAAAAGAAAGAAAGGACTTTTCAAGATACTTATGATGAGTTTTTTCATTTATAAAAAAAACAACTTTAATTCTTAATGTTTTTGCTGTTTAAATTATAGTGTACTAAATAATTCAAGTGTTTACTACTTTTTAAATAGTACTGTTCACTTATAACAGAGAGTATGAGAATGTTTAACGTTTTGATGAAAGTCTTTCAAGGTCGTGGAACAACCATACTTTCTTCCATTAACTACTAGGGTCTTTTTGCACAATATCAGCTTGCATGGTATTTTTATAGTTCTGCTCTATTGTGCAAAGCAGTGATGGGTTGAATTGCTTTGCTGGATTTGATTGGATATACACTGTAAGATTTTCAACACAAACAACAGTAGTGATCTGTGATATGTTATTTTGAAGGCAGAAAGGTTTGAGGAGAATTTCTGACTAGACTTGACACTTGGGCTGATCTCCATGACCTCCAGTTTCTCTGTGTTCTGTTGCTGCCTAAGAGACCAACTGTCTCTTCTGGAGGCATAGTAAGGTTTAGAAGCGAAAGAGCAGGTGAAACGCTGTAGCTGTAAAGAATCAGACGAGCTAATTATCATCTCAATGACAGCAGGTGTGAGACTCCCAAGACTAGAACCCAGGCATGAGAACTTGCATCTCTCAGTCTTTACCCTGGAATTCCCTGGTGTCAGCTTTTTCCGGCTGCCTTCTCACATTTCCCTCCTCTTTCTCCCTTTATTCCTCCCCTTGGATCATTTCCACCTACCTGGTCTTAAAATCGATTCACTTCATTATTATTACGTAGCACATCGTGTGGTTTTTGCCAAAACTTTGACTTTGATTCACTACCTATCATCACAATACATCATACTTGAGTTCAGGATTTCGAAATCAGTCTAATCCAATCATTTCTGATTTTC
>NW_007036698.1:133255-136427 GCF_000164805.1 Carlito syrichta | reverse complement strand
CACACACACACACACACACACACACACATCAAAACAAAATAAATAAATGACTTATCTGAAAGACTGGGTTTTTGTATATGACCCCCAGTTGGTTTTACCACGTTTCCATGGCACCGGAATCATATGCATTAAATGAAACTCATTTCCCGGCATCAACTCTTCAATACTTCAACAATTCTCTTGATACACAGGTTAGAAGGATTTTAATTGCATACATCAATCTAGGGCCAGTTCTTCACCACCTCCAAATCCTACAAACATAATTGGCTTCTGGGAAAATGCACAATATTAACCCTCTAAAACAATTCACTCTGCATTTTGGCATGCAATTATGTTTCTAATTTGTTAATTGAAAGGGATAAAGACGTTAAAAAAAAAACATTGAGAAGCTAATTGTAAGTTCCTTTTAAACATATAGACCAGTATAACACATAGTGACGTATTCTGAAAAAAATACAGCATTTGTTTGCTGGTGCAGTTTTAGGGGGGCCATCCCATATGATAAATTGGCAAAATATATGTATATATTGGTGCGGAAAAATTTGTAGTTCATGCTCTATGTCATGTGACAGTCTGTTTTGTCTGAAAAAGTAGGAGACTGACATTGATAGCATCTAAAATGCCTTCAATTTCTCGATGCATATAGCTTTCTAAACAACTTCTTTAATTAATCATAAAGTGACGCTCTTTCCCCAGACTCCCACACTCTAACTGCTGATTATTTTGGCAGCATACCTCAAATAAATTCTAAAGCAAGATTATAAAGCAAAATGCCTCTAGTCTATTTCTCCCTTTTAAAACATCTTGTAAAAGAAACTGCTTTTAATCCAACAGTCTTCTTTAGGTTGCAGTCTATTAAAGGAAATCGGGCCCAGACTGATCTGGGTAGTGGAATTGATCATCGCACACAGAAAACGGACAATGCAATGTGATTAGGCGCATGTGCCCAGCTCGCCTTTGTAGAGCAAGCCTTGGACAGAAGAGCCTGGATTCGATGAATCGATAACAGTCTACGCGAAATTGGAGGCTGTCCCATCAATGAATTCCTCTCTTCTGATCACATGGCATCCAATCACCTAATGAGCAATGCTAATAATCAAATTAGATTGCATTTGACTCCTTTTACCTGAGTCAAAACACATCTGGCTGCAACATTTTCTGTACTTACCTCTGAAAAGCCACTAGCACATCGACATGTATGAAAATTAAATGCTTATTGCATGCCCAGGATGAGACAGAGGACACAATTACTTTTTAGTGTGCTCTTAAACGAAATGGAACAGTTAAAACAACAGGCTTCATTCCGTTCGCAAATAACTTAGCCCTGCAGAGCTTTGCAAGCACCAGCAGAGTCTCACGGCCTGTCCCTTTCGGCGGGGCTTCCTCTGCAGGAGGCGGGCATGTTTCACTCTCTGCTGCCCTGGGAGGCCTCAGAGTGCCCCTCACCTGCCCGAGCACCTGCTTTGCCACCGGCCTCCAGGCCGGGTCCTCACCGCTCCCCCTGTGATCTACAACTCAGCCCTGGTTGCACTGCACACTAGCTCCCCGCGAGTGGTAACTGCGAGGAATCAAGACTCTCCGCCGTCAGCATCCAGCTCAGTGTGGCTTCCTGCGTGAAGGAGTGAGAGGAGGATGACGAAAAGATCATGGTGCAGACGGGCACTTCTGAAGTTGGGGGGCAGAATGCACAGGGACAAGCATGGCCTTTCAGGACAAAAGGCGCTGTGTTAAAGTTCTCCTTCAGGGAGCTGCTTTCCTCTTGAAATGTTATAAGAGCCCCAAGCATGGGCCTGGGCTTCCCTTTATCATGGGTTCACAGGCCTCACCTTCCTGAAGCAGACGGTGGGGATGCCCTCAGAGGAAGTGGGTTCCCCTGTGGACGCTGGGCAGAATGCAGGGGTGAGTGGGCGACACACTGTGTGTCTCCACGTCATCAATGAGTTCACCAAGATGCTGCCTCCAGGGAGCTTTCCAGGCATTAGGGAAAAACCAGATGGGTACACAGTGAAACATTTTCTTTCCGAGCACACCACAGATGGGGATTTGCATGAAGTTTAGACAAAAGAAAGGACAGCCGGGGCCCCAGGCAACCGTGAAGGAAGCAACGAAGAAGACGGGGTGCACCACAGGGCTCCAGAGGACGGCACTGGGAAAGCCGCTCGGAAAATTCAAGGAGATGCTAGAACGGTGGCCAGAGCCAGAGTCACGGGTAGCCCGAAACCAGGGAAGCGGCCGAAAGGACGCAGGAAAGGGGCCGTTCCTGGAGGGGACAGGGGTGGGGCAGAAGGCGGGAAAGAACAGACGAGACGCGGGGCGTGGGCTGCGCACACTTAGAAGGAGCCTGGGCGGAGCACCGGCCTCCAAGGCCCGGCCCGGCCCTCGTCCTCCTGCTCCTCCTCCCTCCCGCGCCCCGGGAAGAGCCTCGGAGAGGCCAGCCTCCACGCCGTGCCCAGCCTCGTCCTCCTGCTCCCTCTCTCCCCCTGTCCTCCCCGGGGATCCGCCCAGCAGGGCCCAAGGCCAGAGGCTGCAAGCGCCCAGCTCCGGCCTCCGCAGGAGGGAAACTCCCGAGCAGCGACCCCGTGCCAGGCGAGGCCCGCGGCAGTGCGCAGCCGTCTCCGGACAGACCGCTGAAGAGGAGGCCGGGAGGAGGGTCGGTGCCAGCTGTCGCGCCAGCACGCACATGGCACCGGGAAGCGGCCGCAGCGGCAGAGACCCGCCTTTGAAAGGCGTCTGGGTCCTGAGGTTGCGCTGTGTGGCCGGACACCTGCTTTTAAAGAAACCTGGAAGCTTCTAACGTTTGCAGATGGAGCAGATGGGACCAAAGAAGGAACCCACCCTGCTCGGGAAACCCGCCCGGAATCCGGGTGTGACCTGGAAGAGGCGCCGGCCAGGAGGAGACTTGCCGTCAGCTCGGGACCCGCTGTACAGACTGGCATCGGCGCCGACGGGCCAAATGGCATCTGGGCACGACAAAGGCGCGGGCGAGGAAGGCCCGCCCTGACGCGCCACTTCCACAAGCCAAGTCCCCAGAGAAGGACAGCAGGGTCCCAGCACTTCCTCCGGCGGTCTCCGCCCCTCCGGCCAAGCCTGCGGCTCCAGAGAGACCGGGGCACACAGCCGCGCTGGCAGCAGCCGAATGAACTCGGCCCGTGGCGGGCTGGGGGAATGAGCT
>NW_007036698.1:130228-133235 GCF_000164805.1 Carlito syrichta | reverse complement strand
GTGCTGGCTGCCAGCTGAGGTTGCTGATGGGATCAGGCCCCTCGGGTGGCTGCGGTCCCTCAAGTCCTTGCACCCGCCATGCGGCCCAGACTGACAGCCTGGGAAACACATGCCTGGGGAATTTGAAGTACAGTCATATTTGTAGGTACGTTTCTGTAGCTATGCTTTGTGTCAGGCGAGGACCCAGAAAGATGGCTCTAGGGACCTGATTTCTCTAGTTTTTACTACAGAGGAAAAAACCATGGGCGTTTTGAAGACTTAGTGATCACTGTCTAGGATGGGCCAACACTGGGCGTCCAAGTAGTGACAAAACCTAGAGTAAGTGTCATTTTCATTACACACACCAGATATCAACAATTTCTTCTAAAAATACGTTGACTGATAACCAAACCAAAGGCCGTGCTTTCTTGTGTGGGGGTGCCACGCCGGTGGCACACCGGAGCCAGGTGAGCGGTTTTCTGCTGTGATTGAAGAGAGCCATGTCTTCACAACCGTGAGTAGCGCTGGGATAAGCACACAGGGCGGGGCCCTCCTGCTGGAAGGATTCCGGCTCCCGTGGGTGTCCACCTGGGGTGGGGCCGCTGGGTCAAGGGGTGCCTTGCTCACTGCCTGGGAGGCAAGCTCAGCAGAAGCCAGCCCTCGCCAACACGCAACACAGCCACGCAACACAGCCACACAACACGCCTGCACGTGCACCCCCAGACTGGAAATAAAATAGCAATAATGACAACTGAGAGTGGTCTCCACACAAGGACTCCAGACAGATCTTGGAAATGTCACGCATCTGACCCAGCTTCTAGGACAAACTCATCGCCACTGTGCGTGTGAACACACCCCCCTCCGCCGGGGCTCACCCCGTGACTGTGTCTCGAGGAAAGTCATGGATCCCGGGTGACGGGCTCACGCTGGTCCAGCCCTGACCTCACCTGCCCTGGGAGCCACACGGCTCACCTCTCGCCGGCGCCACCTCTGCCATCAGCCAGCGGCTTGACGTGGGCCTTGGCAGTCTCAAAGCTGCGTGGGAGCCTCCCCCAAGCGCCCAACGCCCCTGCCACCTGCTGCCCCGCTGTCGTCACCCCTGCAGGGCCACGGTGGTCATCGCGCTCAGCCAGGGAGACTGTCAGGAATCACTGACCCTGGGCGATGCTTTGCTTCCTGCCCACAGCCCAACAGTGCTCCGGCCTCCCTGCCTCCCTTCTCCCCACCATGTTCACAGAAAGGCTCCTGCTGAGAGGCCAAGCCACAGCTGGCGTGGCTCCTGGAGAGCCAGGCGGCACGCACAGCGGCGCTTCCAGAGCCTTCTCAGCCACGTGCTCACATGTGGATGCTGGCCACACACCTGCCTGCGTGGGCAGCGCCTGTGGCCACTGCTCCCTCACGCCTCCTCCTGGCTCCCCCGGGTTGTGCCTGCCTGCTGTGATGTTATTCATTCTCACACCATCATGTCGTGTCATCGAGAATGCCAGCTGCTAGGCCAAAGTGGTGGTATACCAGCAATTTCGTACGGACCCATCTGACATAATTAATAGTTTAGCGTTTGTGTCGCCCACTTGTAAGGCACAGTCTTGAAGGCCTCGCACGTTTTATTCATCCTGTGATCCCCTCACCTTAACAAATAGCTCACATCCAAGTGCAAATCAAATCTTCATTACGTGAAGGAGAATCAGAGAGTGGATGACTAAGGTAAAACAGTGTTATCTGCACATTTCAGATAAGCGCCAATAACGCGTCGCTGTGATTCTGATGCTCTCATGCAGTTGGCAGGTCTGACTCTGACGATGCCGCCAACACAATGTGCCTGTGATGGTCACACGGGAGCTGTGTATTCAAGGTGCAGGCATTCTGTCGGAGACACGTGTGGCCTCCACAGGTTCCATGACATCCCAGACATACCCAGCGTCCACGCGATCACATTTAAAGGGCACATCTTAATCATACAGTCTCATTCATATCCTTGGGATCCATACTTTATTCTAGTATCCCCATCTAGCCCCACTGTCCTACGGAAGCAAAAGAAAGGACAACAGGCTTTCTAGAAGCAAGCAGAGAAAACTACTTAACACGGCCACCTATCAAATGAGCAGCGCCCCTGCGGAAGAGCACAAAACAGAAGGAAAACAGTGAAAATGGTGCTTTCTTCCCTGTGACAGTGGAAAATGTGCCTAGAGACGAAACTGTCAAGCTATGCTTCAAGTGAGCTGTTGACGCATCAGTAGGTGCAAATTGCAGCAAAGTTAATTTTAATTGGAAGATCCCCGCGATGGCTCGGATTGGAGCTTCCAGGTGCACAACAAGAAGCCACTTTGTTCTGCTGGTTATGTCACACCGGAGACACAGGGCCACAGTTTCAACCAAGACAAATAGGATGTGAAAGCCCACCTTCCCTGCATTCTCTGGGAAGGGGCCTGGGCGCCCCAGCTGGGGGCTCTGACTTCCAGCAGTTCATTGAAGATAGACATCCATTTAAAACCGTGTCTGAGCTCCCAATACATGTCTGGAGGTGACTGGGACAAGCACAGAGAGAGGTGGGAATATATACATCTCGCCTCTTCATCGATTACAAGTTAAAGGTTCGTGTCATAAGGGGTAATCTAGACAAAACGTCTCCCTGACAGCGCCGGGAAGGCTAGACGAGCCACGGCTTTCTTCCTTTGTTGTGAAGGAAGGCGTCGGACCATACACGGACCTTGCCCCCCAGAGATGGGCTTAGCTGTGCTCGGGTGGGGGCTTGATAGGCGGCCAGAACACAACTCTGGGCCTGGGGCTTGCGTTGACGTTTCACTTGCCCGTTTTTTAAACAACTATGAGTGGACCAGGGTAACGCTAAGGAAGCCTTGTGCCAACCATGGAAGGCCTCATGAGCTGTGTTCCTATGGAAAGGAGGAAGGAGGGAGTCACCCTGCCTCGCCGCAGGCTGTCTCCACCGTGATGCAGGCTTGGCACCTCCGAAAGGTCTACCGACGTTCACTGGGTTCACAAAAGCACATTTCTTTTTTTTTTTTTTTTG
>NW_007036698.1:124985-130208 GCF_000164805.1 Carlito syrichta | reverse complement strand
CCTCGACCTGCCGGGCTCCGGCGATCCTTCCGCCTCAGCCTTCCGAGTAGCCGGAGCTACGGGTGCACACAAGCAGAGAAAACTACTAATTTTTGATTTATTGTAGAGATGAGGTCTCACCAAGTTGCCCAGGTGGATTTTGAACCCGCGGGCTCAGGCAATCCACTCACCTCGGCCTCCCAAGGTGCAGGATTACAGGCTGAGCCACCGAGCCCGGCTATAAAAGCACATTTCAAAATGAAATCCTAAGTGACATCTTTTTCTTTACATGGTCGGACGCTTTATCGGTAAAGTTCCTGAATTAAACCAATGGCGAAAGTTCCCTTAAAAGCGCTGTAGTGTCTGCTTGAAAATATCAGGTGGGTTTAGTTGTTAAGAGACTGTGCTGCCTTCCAGTCGGGGAGAAGGTAGCAGAGCTGTACCTAGCCCCAGGAGGACGGCCTCTTCTGGACTCTCTGGGCTCTTGCTGCAGCAGCCCCTGGACCAGCTGACTGGCTTGGCACCGCTTCAAGGGACCGGGGTGAGGGAGTGATGGTGCCTGTGGGAGGCGGCCCTTGGTGAAAGCGACTACAACGCCTCCCTTTCTGGGAGGCGCTCTTGTGGAAGGACTTTCGGCAGCTTTTTGATCTCTGGCACTGATTTGAATTGAAGAAGGCCACAGCACTCATCACGGTGCCACCCAGCCCTCGCAGCCCAGCAAGGAGGCCGCAACGCGCAATCCACACGCGTGAGGCCTGGGGCGGGCGGCTGTGCACTGCCATGGAGGCCGCGAGCCTTCTCTTCAGCTACACATTGTGGAAAGCTTCGTATCCACACACATGACAATAGGCTGTGGAAAGGCCGAGGGAGAGCCCTCCCGATCCTTGTGGTGGCGAATTTTAGGTGTGAACTTGATTGGGTTAAGGGATGCCCAGAGAGTTGGCAAGGCATTCTTTCTAAGGAGGTCTGTGAGGCTGTCTCCAGAAGCGCTCGGCCTCTGAGACAGTGAACTGAGCAAGGAGGAGCCGCCCTCCCCACTTTGGGTGGGCACTGTCCAGTCAGCCGAGGCCCCAGCTGGATCGAGAGGGCAGAGGAGAGGAGCGTTCCGTCTCTGGAGCTGGGACACTGACTGCCTCCTTCCCTCGGACATCAGTGCTCCAGCCTCTCTGGCCGTTGGACTCTGGCCCCAAAGTTCTCAGACTTCCAAAGGCCCTAGACTGAGGGGCCCACCGCTGGCTCCCTGAGTTCTCAGGCCCTCAGAGACCTCAGGCGGAGAAGTGCTCCCTGGGTCCTCAGGCCTTCAGAAGCCTCAGACTGAGGGGCCCACCATTGGCACCTGAGTTCTCAGACCTTCGGGGCCTCAGACGGAAGCTTATGCCATCGGCGGCCCAGGTTCTCAGGCCTTAGGACTTGGACTGAGCTGTGCCCCTGCCTTCCCTGGGTCTCTAGCTGGCAGACGGTGCATTGCAGGACTTTCTCTGGATAGCTCTTCCTAATAGAAAGAGAAAGTCAAACATCAACTTTACAAACACCCACAAAGTGACTCCCATTAAACATTCTAGAAAATCTCACTGGTTTTCCTCAAAATTTGAAGCCTATGGCAGATTTTTAAAACGTCCTTTTTGAAAACATGGCTTCCCAAATAGCTCGACTACAGGAAGAAAAGGCTCTTGTCAAGCTCACTCAGATGTCCTATCTGTCTGATAGATGTGTTTCTAACTGAAAGTCAGTCAACTGATCAGCTGAGAAGCCCTGTAAATATTGCAGATCTCATTGCTCCAAACAGCTGCCTCGCATGCTAGAAATGGCAGTCTCGGTCAACAGAAAATGTGCATTTTCAGAAGCTGGGCTGGCTTATCTCCTCCTTTGGGATCTGGAGACTCAACCCTGGAGGTCTGCAAGCTGCCCACCAAGCTGGGTGCTGGGGAGGTGTTATGCTTGGGTTTACGTTTTAGAGTTCACCAGTCTAACCACACTGGACTCCTTGCAGATGAACCAGGGACTCCTCACAGATAAAATCTGGGAGTTTCCTTGGACGTGACTCTGGAGTGACCCAAGGCACCTGCCACCCTTGCTCTCCTGAGCATTTGTTCCGAGGGAGTGACCAGCCGACTCCTCCAGCCCTGACCTTTTTGTGACACGGAAGACATCTAGCTGTCTTTTGTTCTCATCCCCTTACATCCCTGCTTCTCTCCTTATTCCTACTCCTTCCTTTCTCCCAACTAAACGTTGGGAGGCAGTCTTCACCGCGACGAGGCCTAATAAACCCTCCTCCACGCTCAGAGGCGTCTCTGAACTTCCTCCTCATTTTCTTGGTGCACATGTAACTTGACCCTTCTCTGCAAAGAGCACCTCCAAATCCCCTCCACTGGGGACTGTTATCCCCGGGACCTGCCCGCCCCAGGCGTGGGAGCAGCCAGCCCCATCCCCGCCCTCCTGCGGTCCTGCTGAGCTTCCTCTGTTGCCTCATTGGCTGCTCCACGAGCCCTCCTGAGCACCCGTTCGACCTCCTCCACCCCAGATCCTGCTGTCACTGAAGACACCCTGTTCTCTGTGCACTGATCTCACAGTCTCCAAAGCCCATCTTCTCGTGCTAGCCGTACCCCCCGTGTCTATGCAGTAGATTCTACCAGCATCACCCAGAACCACTCCACACCTGAGTCATTATTTTTACATTCATTCTCTCAGCAAGGCCTCTTTTCCTCTCACTCTATCACACCTGTATTCCTGATACTCCTTTTGTTGGGTCTCTTCAATGTCCAGGTAGACGTTGGTGCCACACTATGTATTCATTTGGCATGTCATGTGTCACCTGCCAAGACAGTAGTAGGTTTTACCAAGCAGGTCACTTCTCAAGGGGGAGGCATAAAATGCAGATAGACTACATAGTGTTTCCAAGGGAAGGCTGAGCTACCTTCTGGGAGACACTGCAAAGAGTGAGCAAAGAACAGATGCTGGAAGAACCTGGGAGATGGAGAGCCGACTACACACAGAGGATGGGTTACACAAAGAAGGGGAATTTCACTCCCTGCAACACAAGGAAACATTTGGAGAAAAGGAGAGAGCACTCTCTGCATCGTGCTCATAACCACGCTCAGGTGTGTCTTCGAGGGACACGGCAAAGGGGACCAGCATTGCTTCTCAAGGCCCCTGGTAGTTCAGTTGTGTTTCTTACATTTTCTTCTGGGGTGGATGGGAGAAGTGAGGAGGTTTGTGGGTAGAAGTAGGCTGGCGGTAGGGAAATTATAGTTAACAATAATTTATCGCGTGTTTCTAAATAGCTAGAAGACGTGTAATGTTCCCAAAACAAAGAAAAGGTAAACGTTTGAGGTGATCAGGAACAAGATATACAAGTGAAAACAAGAGTCGATTTGAGGAATCTGAGCTACATTTTAATGACATGGAACTCAGCGCATTGCCTCGCAAGTGTCGGTCTGACTGTGTGTTTTCCTCGACACATTTTAGACTCCATGAAAGCAGGAATTTTTATTAATTTGTCTAGCACAGTGCCCGTGACAGAGCAAGTGATCAAAAGTATGTATTATATGAACAACAAATGCATGAAGACATGCATGGACAAGCACAGTGCTCTGTGTTTCTGGAGTTGGGGTTGTCCAGTCTTACGATCCCAGAGGCCAGCAGTCTGCACTGTGTAATTACTGGGCAGGGGCAGCTAGTACAACAAACTCCCATCCTCTTTTCAGAAGAAACATGAGTATTCTAAATTATGCATTATTTTACAATTATTTGATTTTTCAGAATTTGATTTTAAAAAGATGCATCGCTGTAATAACTTATTGTCAACTTGAAACCAAGGAAAACAATGTTTTGTTGCCTGTTATGCCTCGGAGATTGCATGTGTGTGTAACAGGCAGAAAGGTAGAGCCCAGAGATGGATTAATTTTTTGCACCATGCTTTTTAGAAGGGGAGCAGAAAGGTGAGGCAGGCCGGGGAGGCTGACGAGAGGGAGAACGTGAGACAAGCTACGATTAAAATGCTGGACTCAGTGGCTCAGCCTGTCATCCCAGCACTTTGGGAAGCCAAGGTGAGTGGCCTGAACCCATGGTTTCGAGACCTACCCGGGCAACTTGGTGAGACCTCGTCTCTATAGAAAAATTTTAAAAAATTAGCCGGGCGTGGTAGCGTGCGCCTGTAGTTCCAGCTACTTGGAAGGCTGAGGCAGAAGGATCGCCGGAGCCCAGCTGGTCGAGGCTGCAGTGGCCAGGAGTGTGCCACTGCACTCCAGTCTGGGTGACAGAGTGAGACTCAAACTCAAAAAAAAAGGGATGAAAAGCACGTGAGGCTTTAAGGACCAAGAGGGAAAGATGACCATGAGGAGGAGACAGGGCAAGCACAGGAAATAAGGACGGGGCTCTTTTGGAGAGAGCACCAGATAACTTCAGAGGATGAGAGCAGCACAGCGCCTGGTTTCCTGCACACACACACTCACACACATGCTCACACATCTGCACACTCCCACTCACACATGCTCACACACACACACTCACATACTTATGTACTCACCAACACTCACATTGACACGTGAGGCTACAGTGGCCGGGAGTGTGCCACTGCACTCCAGTCTGGGCGACAGAGGGAGACTCCAACTCTTACATGACATGTGCTCACACATGCACACACGCGCTCACAAAATCCCGTATTCTAATCTTACGTTTTCCTTCAAGTGCTATAGTTACTTCGAGCCTTAATGTTATAATTGCTAAATATGTTCAATGTTTAAATTGTCTTGATGCAAACATCATCCGGGGCTTTCTGAAACGCTGAGTATGACAACTTGCTTCCTTTGGAGAGTCTGTTAACGCCTACCCTCTCCTGTTTGAGGTCTCAGCTACTTGGCACGGCTTGCCATCAAAATCCTCTCTAAAACATCGCCTCAGCCAGCATTGTGTTCACAGTGACTTCTCACCAGCAAGTGTGTCCCCGTGAGGGCCTTGCCAGACCTGAAGGCTGCCTGGCCCTCCCCTGAGGGGAGCTGGCATCTCTTTGGCCAACAGTGTGATGAGAGTGAAATACAAACATGCTGTGACACATTGGGCATGGTGCTGTCCCCACCACCCGGCCCCCTCACCCTGGGCATGAAAGCCGCTCTGCAGAGCCCTTCCTTGAGTGACTGCTAGGGTTCTCCCATAGCTTCTTTCATGGAGCATTTAAAAGCCAGTGAGGAGCCAGGCTCGGTGGCTCAGTCTGTAATCCTGCGCCTTTGGGAGGCTGAGGTGAGTGCT
>NW_007036698.1:121002-124965 GCF_000164805.1 Carlito syrichta | reverse complement strand
GCCACTGCACTCCAGTCTGGGTGACAGAGTGAGACTCCAACTCAAAAAAAAAAAAGCCAGTGAGGAGAAAACAGAACCATCATCTTAACACGGCTTTTTCATGTTTCTAGTAGCGGTTAAAAAATATTTTCATGCAAGGTGGCCCAACGCCTA
This sequence comes from Carlito syrichta, assembly GCF_000164805.1. Classification (NCBI taxonomy): domain Eukaryota; kingdom Metazoa; phylum Chordata; class Mammalia; order Primates; family Tarsiidae; genus Carlito; species Carlito syrichta. The sequence goes on along the minus strand of NW_007036698.1, from coordinate 124,812 downwards.
CAAACCCACAGTTAAAACATTCCTTTAGAACCATGGCGTTGAAGGGAACTGGGTGTTTAAAGATGACATCAGTGTCTCTTCCTTTCAAGTTGGCCGTGAGAACATGGAAACGCGTCGTCCACCTGGTATTGGTTTCATGTTTTTGGCATTTCATGATAATTTTTTTCAGAAAATAAAACTGTTTTTCCTAATCCCTAATTTGAAAAGAAATTGTCGGTCCTGTTGCCAACAGTTGTCTTGCGTTAACGATTCCTTGGTTTTTAAGCTGATTGCAACGCATAAAATGCGATGTGCTCTTAACAACCAGTCCTCTGAGCCTGTGGGCCTGCTTCACAGCCACCTCCAGGGCTTTGGAGGCCATGGGGCTGCCTTCCTCTTGAGGTTTTCATGTGTGTTTTGTCATTTTTTGAATCCTTCCATGTGGCTGTCATCTTTTAAGGTCTTGGAAACACTCATCCTTTTGACACTGAAGCCTCGGAATCAGACAATGGTGCATGTTTGTTGGATAGGAACCATGCACGAGACAATCCTCGAAACTCTCTTCATGCGTGAACCCATTTAACCCTCCTGGGAGGTCTGGTCCATCTCACACACGAGAACAGGGAGGCACAGAGATATCAGTCTTCACCCAGGTTCATATGGCCAGAGGAATCTGGCCCCACCGGTCTGGCTCAGGGCCTGCGGTGCTGCTCTCTGCTCGCTGCCTAGACAAACACTCATCGCAGCACTTGGGCTGCCGCGTGAGCAAATGCATAATAGATAACGGTTGCATGAGGGTTTTAGAAGTCCAGGGCACATATGAGAGCTCAGCATTTCTCAGGGAACTTGTCGTCTAAAGGGTAAGAGACGTGGCCAGGTATCAAAATGCAAGGAGTGCTGAACAGGGCCAGGAACAAGGAAGGGAGCACGGTCAGAGCCGGAGACCCAGCCTGTCCCAGCCACGACCACTGGAACTTTTGACATAAAGCTGTCCCTCTGTCTTCATAGAAAGTGAGGGATGTCTTCTATGCTCTTTTCAAAGATGGCTATATTTTGAGAAGTACAATACTCCCAAATGAATTGAAAATTTACTGCTCTGAGGCATACATTTCATTTACTTATTAACCATACTGTCTTCTAGGCAGTCACTTGGGGGAGCTTATCTAATGCCCGAAAGTATTCTGCTGTAGCTTTTATATCACAGTATGCATTGCAATTTTTTTTTCTGTTTTCTTTAGAGATGCCGTCTTGCCATATTGCCTAGGCTGCTCGTCTCAAGCTCCTGGCCTCAAGTGAGCTCCTACCTCAGCCTCCCTGAGTAGCTAGGATTGCAGGAGTGAGGACCACGCTTGACTGTAGAGTATATTTGGGCGTGGGAGTTTCTCTCTTCCTTTCTCAAACAATTAGCATTCAAATACTAATATAACTTCTAGAGCAAACAGGGCCTTTCCAGTCTCCCCCTGGACTTTTAGGATTTATACAGACTCCAACATTACTAGAAAATGCTCAGCATGTTAATTTCTTGAAGGAGAATGGAAGATCTGTGCGGGATTTTCAGCAGGATCTGTGGGCAGGGAAACAAGGAGCCTTGGCCTGTAGGGCTTGTACTGTCGTCCTATTTTACTTTTTCCTGGGTTCTTTTCAAGTGAGAAATCATCTGACGAAATGTATTTGGTAAGCAAGATTACTTTTCTTTATTTATGGATGGGATAGATTTGAAAACTAACACAAAATGTTGTGTAGTCTAAATGATACAATCAAAAATGATTACAGTTTCCGCTGGAAAACTACACTGTGATAATGGGTTTTAAGTCATGGCAAGCACCTAACTCTTATTCATTTCCTCTCCCCTCTAAGCTGACTGACTGAATCAGAAAACACATGAGAAGTCGCTAGTAGTGGCAAACAGGTTATGACTGTGTCTTCCCACTGACCTGGAGAGCGAGGTGGGCCCTGCCTCCCCGTGATCCTCTCCCATCCTCAGAGAAGAGGGAAAGGAAACTGCCTTCTGGGGAGCCAGGCAGTGGTTCACTGCAGCTCTGTTTTGCAGTTGCCTTTTGCTGACTCTTTCAAGGCCGTTTTTCCTACCTTGTGTTCAAAGTGAAGCACAGCCAGAAAAGGATGAATATTCCCTGTTAAAACTTGGAGGTAAATTAACTAAATTATAAATCATGTGTATCTAAACCACTGAAATAAAATAATACCTCCATCATTATTCATTATTAATACCCGTAATATTCACTTACCTTGCCGAAGGATTAATTGTAAAGGAAATATTCAGCCTCCTAGGATAAGTTCAAACTTAGTTTGAACCTTCTATTTTGAGGGTAAACTCAAGTGACTTTCTTTTATAAAAAAAATAACTAGTTTTATTTGCCCGAATTTCATTGCCAGATGGATCCAAAACTTTAATTAGAAGGTGTTTTTAGGCCATTGCTTCGTTAGACTCTGGTGTGTCCACATGGCTCTTTGAGCGATGGCCGTCATGTTTCTCAGCTTCAGCCCCCTTCCCTACCTTGGGGAGGGAACCTCCTCTCTCTCTCTCTCTCTCTCATTCTCTCTCTCTCTCCCCCTCCCTCCCTCTCCATTCCCCATTGCTTTGCTGAGCTATGGTCCAACCATGTGGCTCCTTGAACCACGGCCGCCATGCTTCCTAGCTACCTCGGGGAGGTGAATCTCCTCTCCCTCTAATCCACTGTTTAAATAAACTGTATTTTCTAATCTAAAAAAAAGTGCTTTTAAAGAGCAAGAAATTCATAAACTAAAACTGCAGAATTAAGGGCCCCAAGTCAACAATGTGTTGAAACTGCATTTGAAAACGCGAAGTATGAGTCACTAACATAGTTGCATGCTCTGACTGCTTCTTCAATTGCATCAGGGAGACGTTTCCCAATAATCTAAAACGTGTGTGTGTTACTAAAAATAGTTTAGCCTTTAAGCCTTTAAAATATGATCTTACGAGAACGGAAAGCACAGTGTCAAAAGGACAGAGTGAGCCATGGGCCACCCCTCTTACGTCCCTTGTCCTGAGCACCATGCCCAGATGCTTGGGCGTTGTCTCTCTTTGTCCCAGATACTTTTTGTTATTCATTAAGCTAAGATTGCTGGTAACACACACACACACACACACACACACACACACATACACACACACACACACACACACCACAAATAGTTTCGTGGCTGGGCAAAGGGCTGGGTGGTCTATGATTTTCAAGAATTAGTTATGGTTTTACCAATTAACTCTTGTGATTGTTCTATACAAATGTTATTGAAAAAATGTCCTGTGTGGAGACTTTTCCCTCTGGGGTACGGGAACTTTTTTTCCTTTCCATGGGCAGTGGAGAGACTTTGCATTTGTAGTGCAAATGCTACAATTTATTTAAAATGCTATACTCACATTTTGCCTGGGGTTTTGATTCTCTTTTAATCAAGTAGCATTTAAAGTATATACACATACAAGTAATTTTCTCTACCTGAAAACATGGGTACGAGTGAAGAAAGATACATTTACATGACACTGATTGAAAGTGACAGAACTGTAAAAAGATAAAAAGCCTCTTAAATTGATGCCATCAGTTTTGCCCATGTGAGGGCACACTTTTAAGAAAACGTGTTTTTATTTTACTTATTTTTGGATGGTTGTACAATGATGCATGCAGAGTGTGAGCCGATGAGCTTCCTGGAACCAGAATGCAGTGCTCCCATTCCTTGCTTCGAGACAGAATCTCTGTACGCTGTTTGTGAAACCCTTGCTATAACGTCAAATTAATGTAGAATTCAAACCAAACTCAGAGAAAGCAAGGAGATAAGGAATGACCGCCCCCCCCC
>NW_007036698.1:70600-120846 GCF_000164805.1 Carlito syrichta | reverse complement strand
GGGACTAGCGCCCAGGACATGCACCCTGACAAGGCTCCGCCACAGCTGGCGCTCCACGCGGGACCCTCCAGCCGTCCCCTTCTCCATCCATCCCAGCAGCTGCTCTTGAACCCCGCTGGGCCATGCCGCTTCCAAACGAGGGGCATGAGAAAGGAGGGAGACACGGCCTGGGCACCGCACAGCACGGAATTCCTCGAGGGGGTGGGGTTCTGTCTGTCTGCTTGTTGCTGGCTTATTTTCAACCAATAGACTCTTCTTTCCTTCCCCGGCCACCCCCCTTCCCTTCCTGCCATGGAAAGATGCCCTAGCACCCACCCCTCCTCCCAGCAGCCTCTCCTGGAGACAACCCTTGAGAAGGAACCCAGGTCTGCAAAGCCTTTTTGGATAGAACTGCTGGAAACAAGTGGAATCCAATAAGAGGTATTATTTTCAAAGATAAAGAACTAAAAACATTTTAAGCTGGTCTACATGGGGACTAAACTTGATTGGGATTGCTCAGTCTTTTATTTAGAGTTTTATAATTTCACTATTTAGTGAAAGTAGCTAAAGAAAGAGATGAAATCCTGGAATAGTCTAGAAAAGGCATCACAGCTATTGGAGATGTTCACGTAAATTGAATCTTTTTTCTGTTGTTTATTTCAAGTCTAAACAAATGTACATAAGAGTCTAAAAGCCATTCCAAAATTATGTTTTAGAAATCCCAGTCCGAGGAAAATATAGAATATGTAGCATAAATGAAACATATACAATCAATGGCAGTTCCTTGGAGAACCACAAAGTTATGAATGTAAAGAAATAGTTGTAACCTAATGCTTGATAGACACCAGATGACATGGGCATGTGCTTTCCAGGATTGTTGTCGTTGTTGTTTTTGGCTACTTAAAAAATAATTGTATTATCCAAATCTGTATTACACGGAATCATATTATACGGAAGCAACTGCAATGTTAAATGGATTGCCGTCCACTTAAAAACCAGCAAGTATAAAAACCAAGCAGGTATTTGTCATATTCAGCTGGAATGTTTTCTGACCAAGCACAGGTTGGCTTCAAATTCTTAATACATGACCTAGGTTATTTTTAAAGTAATTACATTACAGAAAAGATCATTTTATTCTAATTTCATTGTCCCGAGTAACAGTGTTTTCTGGTTTAAGACTCTTGACTGAGCCTGAGGATGCCACGATTCCTCCACTGCACCTTGTCTCCATGAAGCGCACACGGCCAGACCCATCCATAGGAGACGCCGGTATGGATCATTCTCCTCATGGTGTGACGTTCCCCTGGGCTCAGGCCTGGGCCCTCACTCCCACCTTGTTCTCCATGGGCTTCCCTGCCTTGCTAATCTCACAGGTGCTGTCAGTTAAGCCCTGTCTTCATACTAACCTTTTCTGGGTCTAGAACCTCAGACCAGACTGCTCCCCTGCGATTCCATTCTTTATGCAACTGTTGCTTTCTGGCATGTTCTCTGGTGTGTCCTGCAGAGGCCTCCAGCATCACACATCACCGATGGGACACTTGCTTTCCACCTTCACGACACTCTGCCTCCCGTCCCCCGGCATCAGCCTTGCTCTCCCAGCCTCCTCCTCTCAGTTGACGGCATCATCTTTGGCAGATACTTGAGCTGAAATACGTTATTCTTCTTTAAAAACGCAAATATTTCATAGCTTGTTTTTTTGAGCGGTTCAAGGTCAAGGTGACATCGAATGGAAAGTTCAATGGTCCAATACCCACTCCTCACCCCACGCACAGCCTCTCGCACTGTCCACATCTGCACTAGGTGCTGCCTTGACGCCATAGAGGAAGCGACAGGGATGCGTCCTCAGCAGTCAGGCCACGGCTGACGCTGGGGCTCACAGTGTCGCTCTTGAGCTCTCCCCGTCCCCCCTCCTCCCTCATTCAGATTCATCTGCAACTCATGGGACTTCCCCGGCAGACACGTGTCCTGCCTGTGCAACCTTCTGCTGCCGCCTTCCTCCTGTCCGGGATGTGGCAGCCAGCGTCCCTTTGGTCCTTATGCCACAGCCCACCCCAGCACACGTGTTCTTTAAGTGCCAACCAGGTCCCTTCGCTCTGGCCCGAGGCTTCTGCTCCGGCCCTGGCCTATGTCTCCCTGTCCTTGCACCCTGCACGTCAGAACTCCGCCCTCCCCACCACGGCCCCCACTATGCCCCGGACCCCCGCCCAGGGCCTCCGCACAGGTCATTTCCTCTCCACCCCGCACTCCAACCGTGGCTGGTCCTTCGTGCCCTCAGGCCTTGGTTTGAACGTTTACTCGAGAGAAAACATTTTCCTCTGCTCTGCTCACCTCTTCCAAAGCAGGGGCGTAAGTCAAACCCCAGCACTCGCAAGCTTGCATTGCTGCGCTCAGAAACGTCTCTGAGACTCAATGGCTTCAACTGCAAAATGAGCCTCTTTCCTCGAGAGGACTAAGGTGGTTATCTGCAAAGTGTCCCGCATGCAGAAGTGGCTGGATGAAGACTTAGGAACCTAAAATCTTCAGAAATCATCGCCACTGGCCTTTCTCTCTTCCTCAGTCTTTCACCAACATGCTCTCATTTCTTTTTCCTCTGATGCACCAGCCAGCAGGCTCGGTATTTCATGGTGTGGGGCTCTCTTTCCCTAGCCCTTCCATGGTGTTCCTCCCCAGCTCGGGAAAAGCCTCTTATTAAATTGGAATTCGATTGTCTCGTCTGCTATGTGTATCAGCACCAGGAGAATTTTAGATAATAATACTCTAGCTTATTTAAAATATAAACTCTATTGTACTGGATGGTAATGAGGAACTCATTTTTCTTGAGTCTGAGATATTCAACAACCATCTTTCTGAACTTCTCCTTAGAATTCTAAAACTAAATGCACCGAGAAAACACAGGAAAAGCTGTATCACATGACAGGTTGAGACTATCTCACGGGCCCCGTGGGAACTAGAAGCGAGTCGCAGCCCAAGTGCCAGCTTGTGCTGCAGCCCCAGCGCTGGACACCAGCCTGCCTTCTCCTGCGCTGATCAATGCCCACCTTCCCTAGGAATCCGAAACCGAGATCTCAGCGATACCAGGAGATAAAAACACATTTTAAGTCTGAAGTTTGAGGAGAAAGCGACGGAAAACGGTCACAGGACTAATTAAGTCTCGCTCTGTTCCTTGTTTAGTTTTTCAAAAAACCGATCCATATCCAGAAGCACTTGGATCAGACTATGCCAAAGGGGAGGATATGCAAACCAGCCAGCGAGGTTTTACAACCCTCGGCCTGGGCCTGGGCCGTAGGACATAGGGACCACCCGATGCAGAGAGAACGGTCTCTGGTATTTTGGTTGACACTGGAAGTATCACCAGGAGCCTCAAATTTTAGCCCAAATAGATCAGTGTTAAGTGTAAGAAATGTGAGGTTTCAGATGTCAAAGCAAAGCTGGATTTCTCTGTAAATGGAAGATTTCTAATCATCTTTCTCTGCACAGTGTTCAGCTTTAATTACCTTTGAAAACACACCAACTGCACACAGCAATAATTCCATACTTATGTTGACAAGAGCTTAACTACACTCAGAGAACCACAAAATCCATCATCTCTAATCCCAATGGCTCTGGAAAAATAACGCGAAGAAACCTCGGCTTAATTGAGATCAGTGCTAAACCAAAGAAGGAATAAAGATAACTATCCCCAGATTAATCCACATTCTGACATTTTAAAAAAATAATTGCCACAACTTTCATATGTCGCGTTGCTAATTTTGCAAGGAGCAAGTGAGAATAAAACAAAAACACAAAAAGTGTTTTGCCACCAAACGACAGCCCGCCCGAAGCAGAAATCCCCTAACTGCGTTTCAGTGTCTCCTACCCCACCAAGTGGACTGATGGTGCCATTTTCATTAGCAGCTTTTAGAGGAAGTATTCCAAGTAGCAGACTGAACAAGATACGAGTTTCCACAGGAAAAAAGCTGCTTTCTCTCAAAGTTAAGTTTGTGGATTTCAGCACTACATTGCATAGCAACAGCATCACGCATTCTTACATACAGTTTTAACTTTAAATAACCCCACAGAAACACGTCACTTTCTCTGTAGCTTACAATTGTAGTACACAAAACAGATCAGTGTAACTCAGATGAGTGATTGTTGTAAAGGAGAGTTGACTCTTAGAAACAAGATACAGAAATTGAGGAAGGCATGAGAGGTTATAAACTAAATATGCGATGACATTTTAACATTTTTTTTATCTACCATGGGTCATTTCAGGTCAGCTGTTCTTTATTTCCTAAGTTAGTTCAATTGACAGACAATCCTTCCTGGATTCAAAATTGAAAGCGCCAAATGATTCAGAACGGAGGGTGTCATTTAAGAAAAAAAGGACTAAATTAAGCTGAACGTATTATGGAGAGGACAAGTCGACCATTCTGGACTCAAAGAACTGGGTGAAGGTCTGGGGCCACCATGCACAGCACTGCAGGCCAGTTATTCTTGTCTGCCTTGTCTCCACATTCTTGTGGAGTGAATGTTACTGTGTGAGTGGAGCTGCTGTGATACGTGGCTAGAGCTAGCAGTAACCATAACAAAAGAATCGTGATTGTGGTAGGGGTCAATAGCAATATTAGGGACTTCCCAAGTACCTAGAACTACTTTGAGGGCCTTCAAGAACGATCCCACAACAAGCTCGTGCCAGTCACCCCCTTCCCTCTCTTCACTGTCCCCATCGGACACCAACGGGGCCAGCAAGAGCTGGGACGCCTGCTCCACTGCATGCCAACACCAGCGGCTGGGCCAGAGTTTCCAACGTGTCTGTGTCCAGCGCCCTCCCCTACTATCTGGTCAATGTTCAGTGCACACAGAGGGCAGCCAGCCAGTCACCTATAGTGCACCAATTATTTTCAGAGGAAGTGTCATCTGAACACCAGCATTCGGGATCCTGTAAAGAAAAGTTTTAACTTGAGGGCTAAGTGAATTTTTGTCGCTACTAGCTGGCCTGCCTGGTGCGATGCCCATGGAGAACCCCTGACATGCCGTGGACGTGTCTCCACATGCCCATCCCAAGGCCCTGCGCCATGGACGACAGCATCCCATACGCCACCTCTGATCCTGTCCCTTGGCTCCAACTGCATCCTCAAAGGAGCTGCCCTCGCCGTTCACCTAGACGTCTAACAAACAGGGAAGAGAGGACTCCAGAGTGAGAGCGTGCATCTTTTATCTGCCAGCAAAAACACATGCTGCAGGCTCGCCCTGAAAGGTCATGAACACGGCTAGCGATGGCGCATTGCATGGTGGGAGCAGGCGAGACCCTGGGGTCGTGCCCTCTGTCACACTTGTCTAGGGTATGGCTTGTGGTTGCTTGCAATCATATTATTAGAAAATCATCTCACACACTGGTGCTTGTACCTATTTTAAACTAGACGTAATCTCGTTTTCCTTCTTCCTGTAGCGTACAGACTGCACGGCAGGAAAGGTCGTGACCCCAGCTGCCACCTCGGGGCGCACCGATGGCTGCCTCCCGCCGAGTCCCGTGGAGTCCCAGAGCCTCAGCCTTGGGACCCCTTTGGCTCGTCTGTGGTGCTTGGTGAACACCCGTGCCGGGGCCTCACCCAAGGACGTGAACGCGTTTTGTTAGAGGAGGCCTGGGGTCAGTCATCCAGGAGCCTCCCTCGGGATTCTCCTGTGCCCCTGGGTGGGGACCACAACCTTCAACTGAGCGTGAGGGCATTGCTTCCCTCATCCCGTCCTGTTCCCCTGAACCCAAGAGAAGATGAGGGGTATGGATTTCCCCTGGACACTCTGTCCAGGCACACAGAGGCACTTCCACTGAGAAATGCTGAGTTCTATCCTATAAAACACTGGTGATAAGCCCTGGCCAGGGCAAAGGTCCAGTAACTTCCAGGGAACTTGTGATCAGCATCAGCTTGTCATTTTTGTTCTAGCATTATAATTCCTTTCTGCTCTTTCAGGGCACTTGAGTAGTATTAAATGAGACTGTAGAATTTGTCTGTGTGGTGGCAAAGCCCAGAAGGGGATCTGTCTGGTCCCAGCTGAGGCGGCGCCTGCCTCAGGACAGGCGATGGCCATGAACCTCGAGAAGAAACCACACATGACAAGCCGCGTGACCCAGAACAAGCTTTCAGTGGCCTGAGGCTGGAGGTTGCCCGAGGTGAAAAAAGACACCCCTGTGGCTGTGTAGCGTGTCAACTGTCCAGAGACGCCAGGACATGGCTGGCAGGCCACTGCACCAGGTGAGAGCTCGGCTAGGGCCATGACCACTCGGTGTCGAGGGGAAGGGAAGGACTGAGGTTGAAATATAGCCATCCTGAGGTTTGGGGGCTCATTTTAGAAAAACAAATCAGTGCATGAAAAAAAGAAACTGCACACAAAAAGAAATGCCTGTCGCCCTCCTACCTGCAGAAATGGACTCGGTTTACACATCGTTTTAGTTTTATCCAACAATGCAATTTCCAACTATATTTTTGCTTTCTAAATTTCCCTTTTTAAAAGTGCAACAACACCGCACATGTGGTGCACACGTTAATGTGTAAATAAATGTGCACCATCCACTTAAAGCAAGTGTATATTCTAAATAATTCATCTGGAAGACTGCTTTAGTGTGCTTTCAAGCCATAAGTCAGTGGACTTGCGGTGCCTACAGCCAGCCTCAAGGAAAATGGCCTCCCTAGTTGCAGAACAAGCACCAATTTATGTCTCCCCCAGGACTTTTGCTCTTTGGAATATTAAGAAAAATACCCTCTAGAGGAGTTTAATTTCCCTTTTGCGCAAAATGTATCCTTAAAGCCTTTGTTCTCAGCCTTCTATGGACTGTGGTCTGGGTAAGCCCTGGACTGGGTTCCTGCTCCCACGGGGCATGCTGGGAAAACACGCCTGGCCACCGCTCTCAGCTCCAGACCCCAGTCCCAGTGGGCCTGAGTGTGGAGGACCCGGAACTCGGTTTACCCCGCAGGTCCTGGAGGGCTCTGGACTTGACGGAGTCTGTGAACCCAGATGGTTAGACGAAAACGGGTACACATGTTCGCAAGTGTGACGTTTTCCTGGGGGAGATCATCTTTGTTCTCGAGGGTGCAACAGCCCTTGAAAGTGTGAGGGCTGCTGTCATCCATGTGTGGAGGCCTCAAGCCTCCCTGCGCTCTGTGGGGAATGGCACGGGCCTGGGTTTTTGAAGCGGGTTCCTGCAAGACTGGAGATAGGGTCTTGGGAACCCTTCGTGTCTCTTAGGGAAGCGGCCCAGCAGAGGAGGCCAGGTGGTCGGCAGAGGTGGGCTGGGGCCCCAGTCCGAGCAAGAACTCACCCCAAGGCCTCCAGGCCAGCTGGCCTCCCTGCGCCCTGTGCTCTGAAGACAGCTTGGGCCCGAGGCCTGCCTGCCAGGCTCCGCTCTGCATCCTCAAGGCAGAGGAGGGGTCTCACAGCGCTCTCCACGTGCCGCCCCTTGCCCTGCACACAACACGGGGCTTCAGGGACTGGGCTTTGATGGTCTCCAGTGGATTTGCTTTCAAAGCAGCAGCCAGACGTCCCCCAAGACAAAGCACGTGTGCCAGGGCCTTGCTACTGGGGTGCCCCACCCCGGCACGGCCCTAGAAGCTTGTCGGAAACACAGAGTCTCAGGCCTGCCCCGGATGCCCATTCAGCATGGGCGTGGGGTCTGCATATCGAAGCCAGAGGGGTGCCGTGTGGCCATGTCGCAGGCGTCTGGGTGTGCTAGGTGGAGGCAGGGTCGGGAGGCAGCCGATCTCCTCTAAGACCATCTAGCCTTTCACCTGTGAGGCCTTGACACTTCTGCAGAGACGTGAGTGCTGCTGGCTGGAGCCGAGGGTTCAGCTGGGCTCCCTGAGGCAGAGGACGGCAGCCAGTGAGGAAGACATGTGAACCCAGGCGATAGTCAGCGAGGAAGACTTGTGAATGCAGATGACAGCCAGTGAGGAAAACTCCAGACGACAGCCAGTGAGGAAGACACATAAAGCCAGTGAGGAAGACACATAAAGTTCAGAGCACAGCAGTGCAGCAGAAGTGTGAGGTCCAGAGGAAAGCCAGTGAGGAAGACACGCACAGTCCAGAGGTCCAGAGGCAAGCCAGTGAGGAAGACGCCTGAGGCCCGGACAACAGCCAGTGAGGAAGGTTCCAGGTGACAGCCAGTGAGGAAGACGCAAGACAACATGCAGTGAGGAAGAAGCAGAAAGCCCAGACGAAAGCCAGGGAAGGAGACACGTCCAGTCCAGGGGACGGACATGGAGACACACGTGGTCCAGGCGCCAGCCAGCGTGGGAGCCGCGTGAGGCGCAGAGGCCTTCCACCCAGGTGGCCCCGGAGGTGCCTCCTGGGCATAGCCAGGCCTGGGGTGTGCAGGCCACTTTAGGAAAGGGAAGGGATCGCCTTATTTTGCCCTTGGGGATTTTAACTTTTTTTTCAGTGTTTGAAAGATGCGGGAGTGGCCTGGGGTCTGAGGGCATCCCTCTCCCCGTTTCCTTCTGCTTGTGAAATGCCAGCTGGAACACAGATTTCCAGAAAAGACTAAGCGTTACCTCGGAATGATGACTGGATGAAAGTCGCGACAGGCGCAAGAATATGACACGATACAATTTGATCTTCAAAGCCATTTTCAATGGGGTAGCTCAGCTCTGCGTGCATGAAAGCAGCACTGAAGCCAGAGATTAAATTTTCTATATTAAAGTCAAAGCATTTTAAAATCATCCGTTCCATTGTGTTCTAGCGTACAGATTACATCGCAAGAAAGTAAGGCTAATAAATAGAGTACATTGATTTTCTGGTAATTAAGGGAATACATTATCAACGAAAAATCAAATTAAGCACAGGGAATTCTTTGGAGAAAATTTTTGTTAAGCTCATTACGTATTCTTGAGTGGCACAAACAAACCTTTGGATTTTTAGCTATTTCCATCTTCATGGCACTCAAAAAACAATCCTATTGGGTCCTGGAAAGTCCCAGACAAAGCAAATTGCTCTTCTCTACAACTGGAACTTTTTAATCTGGAAATGAGGCGAGTGATTGCTACCACATAATTGCTTCAACTATTTTTTTAGAGTTAGCATTTCTTGATTTTTATTTGCTGCATGGCAGACATGGTTTTGATCACTTACAACACGTGAATGGTTCTTAAATATAAGGAACAGATTATTTCACTTCTGCACCTGACTTCCTTCCAGCAGGATGACCACAAGCCTCCTGTGGAAATGAGCCAGTGAGTGCCAGGGTCTCCAACCCCGGGCCCTGGACCAGCATTGGGCAGCCCAGCAGGGGCAGCCCAGCGGGCAAGCAAGCAAGGCTTCATCTGCATTTATAGCCCATTCCCATGGCCTGCATTATTGCCTAAGCTCCACCTCCTGTCAGATCAGCAGCAACATTAGATTCTCATATATTGCTGGGCCCGGTGGCTCAGCCTGCAATCCCAGCATTTTAGGAGGTTGAGGCCCGTGGAGTGCCTGAGGCCGTGGGTTTGAGACCAGCCCGGGCGATTTGTGAGACCTCGTCTGTACAATAAATAAATAAATAAATAGACTAGCTGGGTGGGGTAGCACACACCTGTAGATCCGGCTCCTTGGAAGGCTGAGGCGGAAGGATCACCAGAGCCCAACAGGTCGACATTGGGGTGGCCCTGAATGCGCCACTGCACTCCATCCTGGGTGACAGAGTAAGACTCCAACTCAAAAAAAAAAAAGATGATCATAGATTGCAATGTAACAATAATGGAAATAAAGTGCACGATAAGTGTAATGCACTTGAACCATCCTGAAACCACCCCTTCACCCCCTACCCCATTCATGGAAGAACTGTCTTCCACGAAACTGGCCTCGGATGCCAAAATGGTGGGAGACAGCTGAGTTAGTGCATTGCTAACTAGTCACAAATGCAAACTCTCGGGCCCCATCCCAGAAGCCCCGGGCGGGGCTCTGCCTCCTGGCGCCACAGCTTCCTGGTGTTTGGACGCGCCCTGCAGTGTGGGGGTCCCTGCCCGCGCAGAGTCCCCGAGACCTCACTGGAGACCTTTAGAAACCTTCCTGGAGGTGAGGCCCGCGCATGTCTTGCTAGGCTGAGGATGAGAGGATAGAGTCCTGGCCCTGAAGGGGAACCAAGAACCCCTGACTGTCTCCGTCATAGGCGGTGAGAAGGAGAGAGTCCCAGGAGATTACAGCAGTGGATTTAGGGGAAAACGCAAGGGATGTGTTAAACTTTTTTTTTTTTTGCTCCCAATGTTACTGCTTCATATGCTGTTATTTTTAATCTTTTAAAATTTCATTTAAGGCACATGTGTAGTAAACGGAACACGATCTTTGGAGTCCCAGAGACTGGTTAACATCCTCACATGGAGAAACATATAAACAATTATAAAACTTAAAACTCTTGAAAATCAAAGGTAAGTATATCAATAAATCTGCAAGGCTTTTCATTTATGCATCGCAGCTGACTTCAAAAGAAATCAGAGATAGCACCCAACGTTTGCGACGTTGTTGAGAAATGAGCATAGTCTACTTACTGTTCATGATCTTGGAAATAATGACCAAGGCGCCAGATTTATGGAAAGTCAAAGACTGTCCTTGTGTTTGGTTCAGTGATTCCACCTACTTCCCTCTAACCTAAGAAAGTAATTCGGCGGAAGCGTCTGGGTGTAAAATGCATTGATGTTGTGGGCTGTCTTTCTCCCTCAGACGCATGAATACGCAAATATTTTTACCTATGCGTTTAATATACTTTATATGCACACCGTGATGGGGCTTTTCATATTGTAGTATAAGTACTTTGGTTTACACGTCTAAGGCATGATCCCTTAACATCTGTTTCCCTTTTCTTCCAAAGTAAATAGAACCTTGTTTCCTTTCAAATGTGCACACTTTCTCCCAAAATAAAACCATGGTCTAGTATCGCACATCAGGGCATCACTAGGACACTGCATTTTGGTCAGTGGAACGCAGACGGAAGGACTGGGGGGCAGTTTGGGGGACTCTGTCTTGAAACATGGCTGTGTCCGCCCTTTGTCCTTGTCCTCAGTCTGTTCCTGACAGTAAGTGCAGGGTTGGGATTATCTAGAGCAAAGGGGAAGGCCACACTGCAGCAGCCACCGAACAGGAAACTCCCATGGACTCGTCAGCGCTCAGGTTCTACGCCTGAATGTTTATTGGAAAAATCAATGAATTTCTTTCTTGTTGAAGTAATATTTATAGGGTCACTTATTCATAGACAATCCAAATTACAAATGATATAAAATCCATCTTCACGAAGTCCTTGAGAGCAGAAGTCAGAGCTTATTCACCTTGTCCCCGGTACATGCTACATAAGAAACCTGGCATAAATCAGTTCTTAAATGAATCCTTCTAGAATTCTGAAATGTTCTCAAGGATTAAAAAACATAGTGGAACATTTGCATGGGATGTGCTAAAAAACTACAGTACATCCCATACCAATTATTTTCAAAATGCAAATATGCGTGGGTCAGTCTTTAAATACCCACACAAGATTTCATGTACCGATTATAGACTTACTTTTAATATTTTCCAAAATATCTGTCTTATAAATGAAATATTTACAGACATGTATTTTAATGTTCCTATGAATCTTGTATGCGTGTTAGTGTTATTTTAGAAACTCCTCTCCCACCTCTCGATATTGGGTTTCTAAGCAAGGAAGCTTCAGCTGTGGTCTTAGAATTACAAAATAGCAATTTGTTAGAACAAATGCCCAGAATTTTCAGATTTATGCTTTGAAATTACCGAGGGCCTTCCTGAGAGGGACGGTGTGAGGCATGCTGTTCAAATGACAACATGGGTGTCAAAGAACGCTTGAGTGCAGTAAATGGCTTTTCAAATCAGTGGGTTCCTCGGCTAAGGCTTCGGTACTAAAAAGGGGTACGTCTCAGCTGAGGTTTTATGTTCTGCAGGGGAGGAGACCGCTGTAATTCTCCAGGTCCTCGTAACATGGCACCTGCTATTAGCGGCCTGGTGGCGTGAGGGGAAAGGGCCCTGGCGAATATTTGCTACAGTGACACCCTCCACACATTGGTCAGGACACCCTGGTGACAGAGGAATCTTAGGCAGCTTTCGCCTCAACTAGATGTGTCCAGCAATCACTTAAGCTTCCCGTGACTAGAAAAGACATGCCGGTTAGTTCAGTGAATCACCGTGCCTCGTGGCCTGTTTTAAAAGCCCTGTCACGTGAGTTTTCATTTATTTGTGACTAATTTCTCCAGCAGGAGTAGAAACTGAGGGCACCACAGATATGTCACCTCTCTTGTGAGTTTCGAGTGGCATCCAGAACAGAACAAGCGGTAGATTTTTTTTGAAAAAAGCAAGTTTGTCCAAAGGAAATAATTCAGTTTAGGGTTTCACAAGTCAAGCACACCAAATGACTACTTCGTTCTTAATAATAACAGCACAAAAACAAAAATCATAAGATCCTCACTAGAGACAGCACAATAGTTGTGGGGTGACACTAATGAATTCATACCTGTCTACGTCCTAATTAACAACTTAATAATGACCACACCTGCGAAGCAACCGTTTTTCCCAGTCCCCCACCCAGGAGGGCTTGCGACAGCCAAACAGAGTCTTCCTTATGCACCAAGCGAGGTCCTCTGGACTCACCCGAGTGGGACACCAGCCACGGGGCCTGACGGCTCTCAGTGTAAGTCTCTGCTCTGACACTCGCTGACCGAATTTCACAGAGCATGTGAAACAGAGGCGACATTTCTGGCAGCCACACAGAGGCTGTTCGGTCCCGCATTCATTACGAACTCATGGGATGGGGCGAAGAGGGCCACATGCTCTGACCACTTTGTGGCAAAAACTAGCCTGAAACACACGTGAAAGAAACTGCTACTAAAAACCCACTACAGGATCCAGGTGGCTGATTCTCAATGTCAACGTATTAAAAGCATGGGAATGTATGGAAGCTAAAATGCATAGACCCCTTCAATGAAAACATCAATCAAACTAACTTGCATACAAGTCTTGTAGGGCTGTATAACCGTTTCCCAAGGTTTATTTCTTTCTAGAAATCACCCAGGTGTTCTGCGTACTGCACACAAATGAGCGTTGTTTCAGGAATACAACGCCCATGAAACATGGAGCTTTAATATTTTGTGTCACACAAGATGTCATATTTATTCTATTCAGCCTTAATTGTGTTAATAGAAATGACGATGTGCATTATCATAGGGAAAATGCCATTGTAAGAAGTGCATTTAAGGAATCGCTATCGTGCACTGAATAGCACGAGAAAGTGAATTCACAGGACAGAATAATGAACATGGGTGCCGAGAAGAAAACCCGAGTGGCTGGCGTCTGGGACGTCTTGATGAACTTAAGCCCCAGGCACAGACACGTGGTGGGGCCGGCCCCAACAGCCGCTCAGGGTTTGGGACCACAGCCCGGCGAACCGCCGGCCTGCTGAGCCTCTAGCCCCCCGTCCCAGTGTGGCCTCCCTCCCACACAGCGCCGGGAGGGGACTCGGGGGCAGCCGGGGACACCCTGCACCCGCTCTCCGGGCAGGATCCCTTCCTTCCTGGGAAGAGCCTAGCGCTGGGGAGTCCAGCTTGGCCTCCTTGCCAAGCAGAAGATGTGCTGCAACGTTCGAGGGGGAAGCGGGGCTTTGCTTTTGCCTTCTCTGGAGTTTTTTTGGCTCGTGAAAATATTTCATAGACATATTTACATAGAAGTGGTGTTAGAAGCGTTTTATTTTCCCTCTTTCCCCATTTCTTAGCAGTGTTGATAGAACCGATGAGATTCCCTCAGACCTGGACAGGACCGTCCCAAGGAAGCGCTGCTCCTTCCCCAGGGCGGGGCACCTGCTTTCCTGTCCTTTAACATACGGTCCTGAGTTCTAAATCCAGGGCGCAGTGTCTTCCTGAGGGAGGTTCCCTTCTCGCTTTCCTCTCTCCTCTCCTCTCTTGCCCCCCCCTTCCACTTCAGTCTTCCAAGTAGCTGGAACTACAGGTGCGTGTTACCACACCCGGCTAATTTTTTTTTTTAATTGTAGAGACGCAGTTTCGCCAAGTTACTGGAGCTGGTCTAGAACACGCAGGCTCAGGCAATCCACTCGCCTTGGCCTCCCAAAGTGCTGGGATGACAGGCTGAGCCACCCAGCCCAGCCTAGTTAGTCTTTTCTATATGTTATTATATGGTACGAAAAATCATTTTAGGTAAAAAGGAATATGGTAGTTTTAAAACTGTTTAGAGGAACTATGAGCAAAAAAGTCAGATCACTGCAAAAAATAGCCCTAAAATAACAAGACCAATAATACTATTTTCAAAAAATGTTTATCATTTAAGGCTAATTGCTCTCAAGTACCACCAATCATTCTGTTTAATTAAAATATATCAAGTTAATTGTATGTTGTCTAATTGGATCACTCACCTGCTTATTTTTCGTTCTAGTTTCGGGTCTGGGATTAATGACATGGTGTCTTCCTCCCACCGTGGCTTGTAGAGTAATAAAGGACCAGAAGGCCAGCGTACTGAGACCTCCAAAAGTCGGAGCCTCCTCTGTGTTTTTGGCAAACGTGATTTGATAGGGATGTGGCTCTCAACACCTGCTTTTACAGTAACAGAAGAAGTAGCACTCGTGATTGCACTTGGGACTCTTGCTTATATGACACGTGTAAGATATTTCAGGCAAATCGCATTCCACGAAGACTGGCGATGAGTTGTTAGTCCTCCGAGCGTGCGGTGCCTCTCGATAACTATCCCAGAAAGCCACTTCCAGGTAGAGCCACCATCTCTGAATGATTCTAAAATCTGACTGCCCTCACCTGTAAGGGCTCCCTGAGGACATCTTTTGCGATTAAGAAACATACTTTCCAACACCTTTGTCAGTTTCCCAATAAAAGTGTGTCACTGCAGTGAAGCATCCCGTGAATGCTGCCCCATCCACATATGCAAATGACGAGACCTTTCCTGTGAGCTAGATGCATTCTGAAATGTTAATGCGGAGATAGGACCAGAGAACAAATCAATAAACTACTCATGAAACTCTCACTGCTGAAGGTAACCACGTTCTAAATCATTATTAGTTACGCTTTGACACATCAGCAAGGAAATTTAAAAATAAATAGAATCAATAGCATCGTTTCAAAAAGTGTGCTTATGTGTTCCTAATGAAGGAAATCAGAAGTAGAGTGGTTTAATTAAATGTTTTCAGGGAAAAAAATAATTGAAATAAGCCTAAAAGCCAGGAAGGGCTTGACGGTGGGAGGAGACATTCAATCTGAAATCGTGGTTTGCCTAAATTTTCCACATGTCAATAGACTGAGCACTTGGAAGCAGGATCAGGGTGGTTAATACCCCTTTGTCAGTGCTTTCCTTTGACTTGAACTCGGGATCCCCGAGACATTCCAGGAACTTCACGGCTCTGCTCAGACAAGCCACGTTCACGGCTGTTTTTACTCTTCAGTCGAAAGTCAATATGAAACTATGCTAAGCTGTGCTGATGATGTTTGGGGTTAAGTCGTCTGATTGAAAGCGGGGCATCACTGAGCACTTCAGCTCACGGTCCCATGCGAGAACCAGATAACATAGGAACACTGACATGTTGCACCTGTGATACACCAAGCACAGGGAAAGTTAATCCAGGAAGTTTGAGAGTACGTTATACATACTGATCTCCAGAGTAAAAGTGTTAATAGTTATGCATTTCCCTAGCATTTTGGAGAATATCTACAAGAGTTGTATCTACAGCTGTCGGGAAAGGAAAGACGATGGATCGTTTCCTCAGGTGGACAACGTCTTTAGAGGCACAGGCACACCTGTACACATGTCTATATACATGCACATGTACGTACAACTTTTTGATGCATGAAATAGAGTCCGATTTTAAAAGCACTGCCCAAGTGTTTTGGAGTTTGAGGAGAAAGACGAGTTACCAATTATAACCTGATCAAACATAAAAAAGAATTGGACGTTCTGAGCGCAGAGTCTTGGTCCCTGGTAGTGTCAAGATCCAAAGGCAGTGAGTGACTTCCTTTCGAGGCACTGGAATAGGAAGCGAAGGATGCCTGCTATTAAAACTTGAAAGTCCTCTATGAGGAATACATCGTCTGATCTTGTTCCACGGCTGCCCTCAAACATCTGTGCTGTTGGGACATGGGTCCAATGAGAAAGGCCTGGGAAGAGTCTGTGGTCTAGGCCTCCGGAATTTCAGCTTAGCAGACTTACAAGAGAGGAAGCAGAGATCCCACAGACGCTGGGGGCACAGCGCTTGACGCCCACCGTGATTCAAATCTTAATTAATCTCTGGCCATGTACACTTGGGCAAGTTATCTAGCTTCTTTAAACTTCATTTTCACCTTTAAAATGGAATAACAACACCTCCTTTGCTGAGTTGTGAGGATAAGATGGTGCACATGTCGTCTTTGGGGCTAGTCGGTTGCTATCAGGACTTGCAATGAAGGCTGAGACCACCGTGAGAAATGGAGGCGGAGGCAGACTCCAAGCAGCAGAATCAGCAAACCGGAATCAGTGGGAAGCATAAGGGGGAAGCATCCGGGGAGAGAGGGAGCGGTTCCCGGAATCTCCACCTGCTCTTCACACACGCCTGGGCGGTGGCCTGGCTCTGGCTGCCAGTCGCACGGGACAGATGACTCTCGGATTCTGCGACACGCTTGTCGCAGAGTTGGCACTCGGCTTCCCACAGGCTTTGCACACGTCTCCCGCAGCACCTGGCTCGGCTGCCCGTCTCCCCGCCTGGTTCTCCCGGACTGGCCCTCCGGTCCAACGCCAGCGCTGAGTGCCTCAGTGGTCCCTTCTGTGCTGCTACTCACTCCCTGCATATTTCGCCTTGACCACTTTCAGTCAAGTTCCATCAGGTTCGGCCAGCCAAACCTGTTCTGGGCTTGTTTCCGTCCAGCCCCCACCCTGGGAAGCTGAGAAGGATGCGTTTCAGGAAAAAGAGACTCCTCCTTTACCCTTGAGGAAGTTCCATTTTAGCAGAGGTTACAGTAAGGCCCACACGTCTTGTGTTTATGTCCTCAGTCTGTGTGAGGCGAAGGCTCTTGGCAAACCCCTCCCGAAGACGCCTTTCACACACTCATCTCTACCCTCAGCCCGTCCCAAGCGCCAGCCCCACATCCCGAAGCCCTCTATGTTCCCACGGGCATCCCACCCGCTTTCCAAATTCGCGTGCGCCAAGGTGCCCTCCGGTGCTTCCTGCTAAACGGACTTCCTCCGGCCCTGAGTGAGGAGGAACTCCCCCAGCAAGCCCCCACCCGTCCCCTCCGGTGCATCTCCACCGGACTGCCCGGCACCAGACGGTCGCCATGGCTCATTAGGCCGTGAGGACAGACAGGCAGTCCCTCTGACCTCTACTCTTCTTCTGCCTTCCTTTCCCTCCTCCCACCGGTGTCTTCTCTTCTTCCACCCTCCTCTTCCTCCACACACCGGGTCCTTCTCTTTGTCCGTTTTCCTCTTTCTCCCTCCACCACCACCTTCCTTCTCCTTTTCCATGCACCGCGTTCCTTCTCCCCTCTGACCCTTGCACATGGCCAACATCTGCCTGAAGTCTGGAAAGGCTCCCTGAGAAATAGTCTGCCGTGGCTGGAATTGGTCAGGTGCTCCCCACCCACTCCCATGAGCCCCGCCTTTCCCTGCACTTTGACCAGAATGTTTGTTTTATCCTCTGAACTCTGATTCCTTCGCTATTTTTGAGCCCACAGTGTCCCTGGAAGTCGGTGTTCAATAAAGGCTCACTGGAGGAACAGGAGGGGAGAAAGGAAGTAAGGAGCTACCCGGTGGCCACAGGGTCAGTTGCCTTGCTGGGGGAATTGCTCTCGCCTCAGAGGAGTTCATTTCACGGCCATCACATGGCGCTTTTGTGCTCTCTTGTCAGCTTGACCGACTTCTTCTTGTTTTCCTACTCGACCTAGAATTTCACATTTGAGCTCGCTAGTTGGGCCCACTCAGGGTCAAGGCCCTCCAGAACTGGATGCAACATTGCACCTCCTTCCAGGAGTTTTTCTTTCCATCACTTACACTGAGCAGACAGGTTCAACAAGCATATAAATGAAATTGGTGATATGGATCACTTGATTATTACAGTTAAAGGAAGTCTAGCTACTCATTTAAAAGGGGCTGATTCTCTGGATAATTACTCATTTCTTATTACTTTCACTAAGAATTTTCCTGAATCTTATGTCTTATAAAATGCTCCATTACTTTCTCTGTAGTTTCATATTTTCCCCAAAAAGAAAATTATATTTCTCATTCATCATGAGGCTACCTACATTAGTGAAAACTTTAAATAATGAGAAATATTAAGCACTTAAAATGAATAAGAAGTGCATAACCATTCAATAACTGTAGATTCTTTTTGAGTGTCTGAATGTAAAATATTTATTTACATAATTAAAATTGCCAGATCATTAGCCCGTAAAGTAATGGTTCCTGGTATTATTCAAGGGGAATGCAACAAGTAGGCTGTTAATGTTTTAAGATTAACTACGACACTGGAAACGATTTCCACAGACTCCCTCGAAAGACCCAAATAAAAATGATGTATGGACCACACATTTATGTGGGTAGCAGCTTCCATGGTCTTGCTTTAAATCATCTGACCAATGTTTTCCTTTGGCCTAGCAAGGATAACAGTGGCCTCGGAGAGTGCTGGGGCTCTCATTGTGGTCTAGCCCACCCTCAGCCATGCAGCCAGTGTGTCTGTTCACACACCTAAGGGTCAAGAGTGAGCCCGATGGCTGGTCTTCAGTCTTGAGGGTCTTGAGGAATCCCAGCATTCACGTGGGAATTGCAGATGTGATCCTGGTGGTTTGACTCACTGAGGCCAGCAGCCTCTTCTCCTGAGTCGTCTGTAGTGCTTCTCGAATGGTCCGTGGGAAGGGCCAGTCAGTTTCTTATTCAAAATTTCTAATCCCTTGCAGATGTTACTTTAGTGACAGTCAGTGAAGTGCATTAGAAACAAATCGCTAGAAAACAAAATTAAGAACCCAAGGACAAAATGCACATCCAGTTTTTAAATTATTATTATTGATCTCACAAACATAACATTACTCTGTCCAATGGCTATGAACCTCTCTTGTGCTCGTGATGGATTTCTGTGTTTATTTCATTAAAGGCAAGTAGCAAAGTCCCCGCCCCACACTGGCCCATAGATCACCCTTGGGGAATCACCAAATCCGCAACCACGTCTCAGCTCACCGGGGCAGGTCTGAGCGCGGGAGCACTTCCTACCCAGTCCTCTGAAGGGTCTTTGGAGCAGAACACCTAGAGAGTGTTTTCCTAGCATGGTCCATTGACTGCAACGCCTTCCCCCACCTCCCCCATCTGCAGACAGGACAGCCCTCTGGCCAGGGATCTGCAGCTCCCACTCACACACCTGGGGAGTAACCCTCAGCCAGGCGAAGTTGTGATTTATTTATTTACTCGGCCTCCTTCACGGCAAAGTACTTCCATTCGTCCTGACAAGCTCTTTGCTTTCTAAGCCAGTTCTTTAAAGGAATAGTTTCTGTAAACGGGCCTTCTCGTGTCTGCATACTGGGCTTCCTCTCAAATCTGTGACGCTCTGCTCTGGGACGTGCCCGTCCTGCTCAGCCACCGGGTGGAAACATGCTACCCCGAGGCAGGAAACGGCAAGAAGAGCAGGCACAGCGAGGAACGCACACCCCAAGGATGCTCGGGCCAGGGAGGCCAGGTGTCCATCAGCTGAGAGAAACCACGGGACCGGTAAGCCGATCTGCACAGTCAGCCGTGTCAGGCCACCTGCCACCCGCTCACAGCATACGTGGATGGACATGTGCAAGCTCTGGTCTGCCATGGAGTGTGCATGTAGCATACGCCGTGTGGGAGCTGCCTGTGCGATGTATGTCTATATCTACCTGAATACATATGTGCATGCATAAAGTGCACACACATTTCACACAGGTCCCTCACCACCCCCACCCCTGTAAGGCGTATCAGAGACAGACAGCATCCCGAAGTAGCACGGCGTGGGTGACCTAAAACATGTGGCTCAAACCAGGCTCACATCTCTAAGTGCAACACTGCGCTTGGTGCGGCCCTTAGCTGTATCTGAAACAGCAACATGTCCAAAATGGAACTCCAAACGGGCTCCTCCAGCCCAGCTTTTGAAAACATATCCTGTGTCAGAAGCCCTCACTCCAGGAACTGGTCTCATGGAAATCTACACCATTGTTGCATCCTTCTGAGGAGAGCATGGGAACCACTGACAAAAGAGTTCAGAGAGATGAACTTGCCAGCTCCTCAGTGGAAGACTGCCTGACGGAAATGAATAAGACAAGCTTTTAGGCTCTGGTACGGAGAGGCACGATTCAAGAGAGAGCGTTACGTTAGAAACGCAAGTTTTAACACAGGGAGTAAATGAAGTATGATCAAATTTTACGCAAAAATAGTAACATGGCAGCCTGTCAATATGCACAGTCTCAGCGAAGCAACATGCTGGCCAGGAAAGGAGATCGGGGTGAGCTGGGTGCCACCTTCCAGGGGGCCTCAGCGTTTCCAGCAGGGCAAAAGCTCGGGGTCCTGCTTGCCTCTAAGGGGACAAAGACAGTGGCAACATTTTGACGGGAACACAGCACGCCACAAGTGTTCACGCCAGTTTTAACCAACTCTGACCCTGAAACACACAGCGACCATTTGTTCCTGACAGCCACCGTGGAATCAGGCTTCCCCAGGGCACAAGGCTGCAAGCCGGCGAGGGCACTTCCTGTCACAGCGCTGCTCGCCAAACACTGTCACGGGCCCCTTATGACACTTGTTTTCCTAGATTGGACTGTTTGCTCTTAGCTGCTTTTGCTGAGTCCCCTGGAAACTGAGCTGAGTACTCCGAAGACTTGCTTGATGAGTAAATCAACACGGCTTAAAACAGAGGCATCACAAATCCAAGATCCAAGCAAGAGCAGCATGCCATCAGCAAACCCAGAATGCTTAAGAAACGATTCTGATGATTCTTAAAACAAGACTCTTGCATATGTGCAACAGTGCCATACTAAAACTGTACTTCGTTTATGAAAACTTTGTTCAAACAATGGAAACAATTCATGATTTCTGGTTGACGACACACTATCATCACTGGCATAGGACCACCTCCCTCCCTCCTTCCCTCCCTCCCCCCACTCCCTACCTGCTTTTCTTGTTCTTTTTTTTTTCTTTTCTCTCTTTCCTGTACCTTTTCTTTGTTCATTAGTTTTAATAATATAGTGAATAGCAATGAACCCACACCCTAGCTCAGAAGCTAGGAGACCACCAAGATCTTAAATGGAGCTCTGCGCTCACACTCCCCCTCCCTGGGATCCCTCCCGCCAACCAAGACACCCAGTGCCCTAAACGCTATCACTGCCACTTCTTTCCACACATGTACAGGCATTTCAAGCAATCTGTTGGTTTTTTAGTAATTATTCGTGTTAACATTAGCATGCGATTTTATATATCCTGATTTTTGCCTTCAACTTAGTATTAGTATTAAATCTTACCCGCTTGTGTTTAGCTATCATTCATGCATTTTTAAATGCTACATAATATTAGATTGTTGAATAGATTACAGTTTATCTCTTCACTCTGTTGTTGATGGACTTTTGACTATCTTATGATAAAAGCCAGCAATGAATGTCTCTCATAATAAAAGCCAGCACTTCCACTCCTGGGAATATTAATAAGGGAAACTCTTGCACATATGCACTGGGTTTATTCACAGCCGAACTATTCATAATACTAAACAATCAATCATCTTACGTCCTCAGCTTCGACCAACAGTGTTCTTTATCAGATCTGTCCAGCATTCTCATGTATGTGCCTGTTGTGGAATCAAGTATTATTTTTATTTGAATTTTAAGTGCATTTATATGTAGATGTATGCACTTAAAAAACTCTATTCAAGGACAGTTTTTCTGAATGTGTTCACTTATTATCATCGAGTGCGAACACAACTGGTACCCAGACTGCCACCATCGAAATGGGCTCCTGGTCACTCCTGAGCTCTGTCTTGATCCTTGGCATAGCACTTCTGTGGACTGTTTTCCTTTTCATTGGATGACTGTCTATCTTGCAGCTGTGCAGGAGTCTTGCCACCCTGGGACACCTTGTGCCACTATGCAGCAGGTGGTCAGCAAATCTCTGCTGAGCGAATGGTCTGTGTGGTGCCGAGGTGCATCTGTGTGTGTGGTGCATCGCCATGCTTTCGTGGGCCTGAAAGTGTCTGTTCTGGGGCTCTGGATGCACTGATTAAAATATGTTCTGTAATAACAATGTGTTTTAACTTCATGTTCAAATGTGCAATAAGTATAAAAGTTTTTCTGTTTATAAAGTACCTCTGTAATTAACTCTCAACACCTCTTTAAAACTGCCAAGAAAATAACGACTTTTTTGCTAGAAAATGTCAAACTCAACCAAAAAGGGGCACCTCTCCATTTGGAAGCCCACTGGGGACTGCTGTGGCCCTGGTTGACCATGGCCTCATACAGCGTGTGATGGTGGGCACAGACCTGGAGTTTCAGTGAGGGATCCAGCGGTCACGAGGGTCACTCTGACGCTGGACTCCCGGGAGCTTGGCTTGCAGAGAGCTGAGGAGCCATCCTGCACATGGCGGATGAAGGAGACTCCTTTCCTGACCCCGCTCCCATCAGCGCTTTTGCAGTCTGGCTTTTCGCACTTGGGCTTGGAAGCCTTGCCTCTAAAAGCCAAAGATTTATGGTGAGTGAAAAACGTCCATATTAAAAAGCAAGGGGAGATCCCGTGCCACCCACTTTGACCACTAGAATTAATAGCTGAGTCTTCCGTGCTACCTAATTGAATGGAGGTCAATGAGTTGCCATGGAAATGTCCTGGCCAAGCAATTTTACCCATTTTCCAGTCTGCTGCCCCTTTCCATAACCAAAGTTATAAAATGCTTTAATTGCAAGATTTGCAAATGATGTAACATCTGGGCTTAAATTTACATATAAAGGGAGAAGTTTAATGGAGTCATTAGCATATCTGTGTGAACTCCTCCATTTTTATATTTAATTATGAAACCTGCAGTTTCACTGATGAGCTCTGTGTGTGAAACAGAAAAAAGCAGCACCGTGAGGTACAAGGATCAGCAAGGGAGGTCCACCAGGCCATTTTAGAAAATACAGTTTTCAAAACAGCAGATCTTTACCTCAGCGTTGTCTTCAGTGTTTTGAAAAACATGGAAAATGGCAGAATTTACTAACCATTTCAAAACCTGCGTCATCATCTCATGACTACCTGTCTACCTACATACATCAAGTTGTTAACCAACAAGCGCAGAGCAAGCTTCACTTATTGGTCAACAAAGAGAGCATTGGTCAACAATGAAAGATCAGCAAAGATGAATATCGAATGTAATTAGTTTGCCTTTGTGAAGAGAATGTAATTGTTCTATTATTTAAGTATAGGCATGTGAGAATTCCTATGACAGTATTGCCCCAGGAGAAAAGAAGAGGATATGTAGGTTTCATGAATCCACTAACTTACACACAATACAGATAAGTGATAATAATATTGTCCTAAGGGAAGGGAGTAGGATGTGTGCACTTGTAAGTCTGATGTAATTTGGTGTATGTAAAAAATAAAATAAAATAAAACGAACCAACAAAAAACCCAAAAGACAACAGTAGAAGCAGAGTTTCTATGGCTATTGAATTCTGAAGTTAATTTGCTCAAAGTACCTCAGAAAATTTGACATAAAGTGTAACTACCCTGAATACATTTTACTCAACACAATGGTAACGAGGATGGAACTCCTTTATAGTTCCCATATGTGGAAAAACCTTGAAAAATAGGGAGAACAGTACTAGAATTTAAAGAGACAAAGGCCATAACCCATCACTGTTTTTCTAATGGTACTATTCTTTATTTTTACAAGCATCATTGAGCTTTTTAGTAGAATTTTATGCCTGGGGCTCTTTTTTTCCACCAAAAGCGTGACTTTCAACTGTATTTTGCAGGATGCTGACACAGCTAACTATCTGAGGTTTCATTCTTCTAAATTTCAGTGTTACAGAACAGTTGGGTTACACAAAAACACAGAAAAGCTCTAAAGATATACAGGTTTATACACCAAGATAGAAATTTAGTCCTATATATCTTGTACTGCTAAGTTGCATTATGTGTAGATTTTATATAAGTCAAATATCACACTGAAAAGTTAATCAAGACAAACAACTCATCTGAGGGTAAGGTTCACAGCATAGCACGAGGTCAAAGGGCACAGGACGGGTGTCTGGAGACCTGTGGTCAGATACCAGCTCGTCCCCAATCAACCGAGTGAGCTCAGGTAAACTGTCCACACCCCAATCCAGCTTCTGCATCTAGAAAGTGGGATGCATACCAACCAGCCATCTTGTCACAGAAATTGAACGATGCACACAGAGTCCTTAGCAAGCTGCCTGCCACACAATAATCCTCAGATAATGGCACAAATTGCAATTTTAATTATCCACCTCATTTGTGAGCATAGCTACTGTCTCTGATAGAAGGGGTTGAAATTGGTCAGAAGAAGATAGAATCGTGGCGGGTAATCCGAGTTAGCCTCTGGTCTCCTAATGAGGGCACAGGCTCTCACTAAGAGCCAATTTGTTGGGGAAGCTGCTTTGAAGTCCCATTCACACCCCTATTTTTTCACCGCTGCAGTCAATCTCCTTGCTGCGGATCTAGAAAAAATCCTGCAGGGAGCGACATCCCCACTCGCTAAGACCTGGGCACCAGCGACATTTCCTCCAGAAAAGGCTGTGGGCAGTGTGCAGAGAAGCGGGCGCTTGGTTGAGATCCAACCACAGCCTGGAAGAGGGGAACACGTGCACGAGTGGGAGGGGCTGAGAAGGAGGAACAGGGCCATGGACTTCCGGGGGTGCAGGGAAGCCAGAAGTCACACAAAGGAAAGGCCAGTCCCTCCTTGCGTGAACTCCAGTGAAATCACGAAGGGAGGAGCAGCAGGAATTAGAGCTCTAAAGAACAGCATTGCCATGACATTTCTTTTTCAAGCATATTCAGCCAGTTTTTTCCAACCAGTTTTCACCATTAATTACTCCAATGTTTTTCACCTTCTCCCTGTAATTCTAATGCCTTATTTTATTTATTTATTTATTTTTTTTTTTGAGTTGGAGTCTCACTCTGTCGCCCAGACTGGAGTGCAGTGGCCGCTCCCAGCCCCCATAGCCTCGACCTGCTGGGCTCCTGCGATCCTTCCGCCTCAGCCTTACAAGTAGCTGGAACTACAGGCGCGCACTACTACGCCCAGCTAATTTTTTGATTTTATTGTAGAGATGAGGTCTCGCCAAGTTGCCCAGGCGGGTCTCGAACCCGCGGGCTCAGGCAATCCACTCACCTCAACCTCCCAAAGGCACGGGATTACAGGCTGAGCCACCGAGCCCGGCTAATGCCTTATTTTTTAAGTGATCTAACTCAAACAAAAACAGTCCATCATTAGGGCCAGAGGGCATCTCTTCAAATCAACACTGAGTTGCTGGTCTCCTCACAGCCTGTTTTAATGCATGTGGACACCAAGGCTTACTTAAATGAAGATCGTTCACTCAACGAGTAACAGTTGACTGCTCATGCTGTGCTTGGAGTAGACGAAACATGGAAGACTGAGTTCCTGCCCTGGTTTAGTCTCCTGGGAGGGGCTTCAGTGCCTCATCAGGGCTGCAGTGGTTCTAGGATGGGGGTCTCCTGCTGTGGAGACCCTGCTCGCGATCTCTTTCAGAATTCTTAGGAATGTGGGGCTCCTCTCCTAGGATCTTAGAACCAGAACCCCGGAGCTTCCGGGGACAACTTTACCAACGTGCAGAAAAATCCCTCCTGAAGATGGCGGCGCAGTTGAGCTGAGAGTGGGAGAGACAGAACCTCCTGACGCTGAAATGCAGCCACACCTGAGGCCATCAGGCTTTTCCCTGGCGGTTGTGGGGACCCTCAGCCCCTCCTCATCCCTAAACACTTAAGCCATCTGAGGTGGGTAAAGTAAGACTCTGACTAATAAAATTGATTTAGATTTTGTAATGGTGGAAATATACAGACAACCACAAATTAACAGTGTTTAACAAAAGCCTTTTAACAGCTATATTTATGATCAACTTAATGTGCATGTTTTTACTACACTCTAGCCACTATTAATGTCTTAAGGTTTAATCCTCCCGTGTATTTTCTTGAAAGTTAAAATATGGAGCACATGGCTCCAATCGGTCATCTCTGCCACTTCTTAGGTTATATCTGAGCATCTTTAGAGCCCAAAAGATGATACAAGATTGATGTTGCTTCTATTCCAGAATTCTGCACAGACACAGTGTGAAGCCATCGCTCTAAGCCCCATGCCTTGAATGTTTGTGGTAAAAATAGAAATGTTGTGAGCAAAATGTGATGGCTTGGAAACAACCGCTACCTGCTTGAACCTTCATGTTGCAAAGCTGCCAAGAACCCGACCTGTTAGTTATCGGCAAATGGAGCATAGACTCACTTCACTAGAAATAGAAAACCTTTCCCTCAACACAAAGAAAGAAAGAAACTCAGTATAAAAAACTCAGGTTCTAGGTGTATAAACACGACCCAGAGAGGAGACAGAGAAAGTAGTTGGTGGTTAGCTCTGAGGACAGGGAAGGGACCTGGAGGCATATCATCCCACCCACTGTGACAGTGTCCTGTGAGTTCTGTCTTTAACAGGGTGAGGCATGGTTGGCTGACTGGTCACTGCATCTCTGTTCCTCATACCTAACGTACATGTTGATCTCAGTTTTTCATGACATTTTGCGTTCCTTTTTTCTCCTTATTCTCAGCTTGTTGGTTTGTCTTGCTCTTTTGTCTTAACTTCAATTTCCTTATCCTCTGGGATGAGGTTGTGTCTGGAAAGAATGGATGGGTGAGGAGGCTGAGATATAGTAGATAACATACGCCTGCCTACATGCTAGATTAAATACAGCATAGATGCATAAAGATTGTTTATTCTTTCAAAGAAATATTAGTGATCTAAATTATAACACTCAAGAAGGAATAACGATAACATACAAGCAAGGACTTCAAATAACTCTGGAATTTATTTATAAAAATTTGTGATTTGAGAAATTTCCAGCAAAATCATGATGGGACAGGTTGGACTGTGAGAGTCTCTGCAAAAGCAAGTATCCATAAAGACACTCTGTGAGTAGGTATGTGCCAGTGAGTGAAAGTCTGTCTGAAGGGAGACTCAGTTCATGCACCCAGAGCTCTCCTCCAGAGGTGACTGCAACCCCCCACCACACTGAGATTGAGGACCCCGGTGCATGCAGGATTGTCTGCTGTTCTTGGGACTCTCCTGAGAAAAGCCTGCCAAATACAGCCCAGTCCACACCATCATCTTTGACAGCAAAGTGGCTAGAGCCCCAAATCTGTGGAGAGAGTAGTGTGTTTGTATGATTGTCTGTATTTTTCAAAAAATCTTTTCTGTCTTTGTTTGCATCTGTTTTCATTTGCCAGTTTTCCCTCTTATTCGTCTCTCTCTCTGCCTTCCTCTCATCTCCCTCCTTTCTTTTTCCATTCTTTTCCTTTTTCTCATCTCATTTTGCTTTCAGGGGGCAAACCTATACCCCCACTGCATGGGCAGACTGTAAGGCAGAGGGAAGTGGGTTCCAGGGAGCTCACACACTTGTCATCAGATACTGGGATCTGCAGATCGTTTCTGAATCATAGCTCCCCCCTCAATTAAATCTCAAAACTGCAAAAAGTAGAGCCCTCCCCATCCACAGTCTGGAATCAGAATTTAACAAAGCCAGAGGATCCACATAAGGAAGAATAGGAGATTGAGCAAAGAGAAGTAAAAGCTACAGCCCCACATCCCTGAACAACAGAATTAAAGAAGAGGTTTAAAATCTACACAAATACAAAAAATAAAAGAAGAATATGGGTCTCACACAGACCCCTAGGCGGTCAGCCATTATGAATACAGACTTCAGAATGCAAACAATGAAGAGCCCCCAGAATGACTGGTCTCAAACCACAAACCCAGATATCAAGACATTAATAGAAAGAATAAATAGAATTGAGGAGAGACAAGAGGAAAGAATGAAGGAGTTGATAACTGAGATAACAACAATAAAGAGTACAGTGAATGAAACAAATAACAAACTGATAAGCATGGAAAGAAGACTTAGCCAAGCAGAAGAAAGAATCTTAGAGCTTCAAATAACTCTGGAATTTATTTATAAAAATTGAGGACCAAAAGATGGAATTAACCCAAACTGTTAAAAACATAGAAAAGAAGCTTTAAAAAGAACAAATTCCTTAAGAGAGGAATGATTATTTTAAGAGGCCAAACCTAACATTAATTGGAATTCCTGAGGTGGTTAGACAGAGACCAATCTGGAACAAACATTCCGTGAAATTGTCCAAGAAAACTTCTCTCATCTCACCAGTGACGCAACAATTAAAACACAAAAGATTTAGAGAAACCCTGTGAGACAACAAATGAGAAGACCAACTCCTAGACACATTAATTTGCCTACACAAAATAGGTATAAAAGAAAAAACCCTAAAGGCAGCAAGAGAAAAAAGTCAGACTACCTACTGAGGAAAACCAATTAGAACAGCAGCAGACTTATCTACAGAAACAATTCAGGCTAGGAAAATATGGATCCCGATCTTCAAAGTTCTCAAAGATAAACAATTTCAACCAAGAATTACCTACTCAGCTAAGCTAAGCTTCCTCAGTGATGGAGAATTAAAATCTTTCCCAGACATTCAATTCCTAAGAGCTTACACTGCCTCCTGACCAGCTCCACGAAAAACACTTAAGAAAGTATTAAACATAGAAGAAAGGAAAAAAAGAATGGCAATGCCCACAACAAAAATGTAAGAAAAAGACTGAAAACACACGTGAATCAACCCCAAAATAAAAAAAGACAACAAACAAACAAATAGTAGTAGCAATAACAACAAATGCTATAAGAACATCATGACAAAGACAAACTCTCACACCTCAATAATTACCCTGAATGTGAATGGACTAAATGCACCAAGGAAAAGACATAGAATCGCAAAATGGATAAAATATCATGAGACAATGTATTTTATTGTCTCCAAGAGACTCATCTCCCAGAAAGGACACTCACAAACTCAAAGTAAGAATATGGGAAACAAAATTTCAGGTAAATGGAACACAAAAGAAAGCAGGAGTCGTGATCTCAATATCAGGCAAAATACCCTTTAAGCCATCAAAAATTTTAAAAGATACAAAAGATCACTACATAATGATAAAAGGTTCAATCTATCAATAAGAAATAGTCATCCTGAGCAGGGCTCGGTGGCTCAGCCTGTAATCCCACACCTTTGGAAAGCTGAGGTGAATGGATTGCCTGAGCCCGTGGGTTCGAGACCTACCTGGGCAGCGAGACCTCATTTCTACAATAAATCAAAGAAAAATCAGCTGGGCGTGGTAGCGCATGCCTGAAATTCCGGTTACTTGGAAGGCTGAGGTGGAAGGATCACAGGAGTCCAGCAGCTTGAGGCTGCGGTGGCCGGGAGTGGCCACTGCACTCCAGTCTGGGTGACAGAGTGAGACTCCAACTCAAAAAAAAAAAAAAAATAAGAAATAGTTATCCTAAATATATATGCATCCAACATAGGAGTACCAACTTTCATAAAGCAGCCTCTAAGTAAACTTAAAAAAGATATTGTTTCTAACACTATCATAACCAGGGACTTAAATACCCCACTCACAACCCTAGACAGATCATCAAGACAAAAAGTTAACAAGGAGATCCAGAATCTCAACATGAGCTTGACCAACTGGACTTAGAACTGTTACCTATAGAACACTCCACCCAACAGCCAGAGAATATACATTCTGCTCATCACCACATGGAATGTACTCTAAGATTGACCATATCCTCTGCCATAAATCAAGCATAAACAAATTCCATAAGATTGAAATCCTGCCATGCACCTTCTCAGGCCACAGTGGAATAAAAATAAATATCAACACCAGCAAAGTTCCTCCAAAACCCACAAAGACATAGACACTAAACAGCATGATGCTAAACAACTCCTGGGTCAACAATGAAATCAAAACAGAGATTAAAAGATACCTGGAAACAAATGAAAATAAGGAAACATCTTACCAAAACTTCTGGGATGCCATGAAATCAGTACTAAGAGAGGAATTCATATCTCTACAAACACACATGAAGAAAATGGAAAGGCCACAAATTAACAGCCTAACAAATCACCTAAGGAAGCTGGAAAAGCAAGACCACCAAAACCCTAATTTCAACAGAAAAATCCAGATTACCAAAATAAAAACCCAAATTCAAGGCATAGAAGACAAAAAGATAATATAAAAAATCAGTGAAACAAAAAGCTGGTTCTTCGAAAGGATAAACAAGATTGATGGACCCCTAGCTAGACTAACCAAGAAAAAGAGAGAAAAAAACCAAATGAACACAATCAGAAATACAAAAGATCAAGTCACAATGGACCCCAAAGAAATACAAAAAATTATCAGAGACTACTATGCACTCTTGTCTGGGAAATAAACTTGAAAATCTAAATGTAATGGACGACCTTCTTACATCACACAACCTCCCCAGATTGAAACAAGAAGAAATCGAGACACTAAATAGATCAATAACAACTTAAAAAATTGACTCTGTCATAAGAAAACTACCTACAATAAAAAGCCCTGGACCAGATGGCTTTCCAGCAGAATTCTTCAAAACATACAAGGAGGAACTGATACCAATCCTATTGAAAGTATTCCAGGCAATTGAGAAAGATGGAACTCTCCCCCAAATCATTTTATGAAGCTAACATCACATTGATACCCAAATCAGGTAAAGATCCAACAAAGAAAGAGAACTACATGCCAATACCCTTGGTAAGCGTAAATGCTAAAATTCTCAATGAGATCCTAGCAAACTGTATTCAACAACACATCTCAAAAATCATCCACCACGACCAAGTCGGCTTCATCTCCAGGATGCGAGGCTGGTTCAACAATCATAAGACCATAAACATAATTAAATACAGCAACAGATGTAAAATCAAAAACCACATGATTATATCACTAGATGCAGAAAAAGCTTTTGATAAAATTCAGCACCTTTTCTTGATAAAATCTCTTGAACATCTAAGCATAGACGGAACATACCTCAAAATAAGAGCCATCTATGAGAAGCCCATAGCCAGCATACTGCTAAACAGATAGAAATTGGAACCATTTCCCCTGAAAACCAGAAGAAGGCAAGGATGCCATTTCTCACCCCTCCTGTTCAGCATAGTTTTGGAAGTCCTGGCTGTAGCAATCAGACAAGAGAAGGTGATCAGGAGTATCCAAATAGGAAAAGAGAAAGTCAAGTTATCCCTCTTTGCAGATGACCTGATTCTATACCTCGAAAACCCAAGAGAATCTGTGAAAAACCTTGTACTGATAAAGGACTTTGGCAAAGTCTCAGGGTATAAAATCAATGTGCAAAACACAGTCACATTTCTATACACTACCAATAACCAAACAGAAACCCAAATAGAAAGCACAATCCCATTCACAATAATCACACACAAAAAAATGCAATACCTCGGCATCTTCCTAACCAGAGACGTGAAAAACCTTTACAATGAAAACTACAAAACACTGCTCAAAGAAATCAAAGATGACACAAACAAATGGAAAAATATTCCATGCTCATGGATTGGAAGAATCAACATTGTTAAGATGTCCATCCTACCCAAGGCAATCTACAGATTTAATGCAATGCCCATTAAATTACCAGCAGCATTCTTAGACCTGGAAACGATGATACAGGGATTCATATGGAAACTTAAATGACCACGAATTGCCAAAACAATCCACAGCAAAAAACAAATAAACAACAACAACAAAAAACAAAGCAGGTGATATCACACTCCCAGACTTTAAACTTTATTCTAAAGCTACAATTCTCAAAACATCCTGGGATTGGTACAAGAACAGGCATATAGACCAATGGAACAGGATAGAGATTCCAGAAGAAAAACCTCACTTTCTCAGCCAGCTCATCTTTGATAAAGCCTCTACCACCAACCACTGGAGAGAGGAGAACCTATTCAGTAAATGGTACTGGGAAAACTGGCTGACCATATGCAGAAGATTAAAACAAGACCCCTACCTATCATCATACACAAAAATCAACTCTAAATGTATCAAAGACCTAAACATAAAACCTCAAGCTGTAAGAAACTTAGAAAATGCAGGAGACGTCCTTATGGAAATTGGAACTGGCAACTAATTCCTATTCAGAACCCTAAATGCCCATACCTTAAGAGATAAGATAGACAAGTGGGACCTCATCAAATTAACGAGCTTCTGCAAAGCCAAAGAAATCATCAAGAGAACAAGGAGACAGCCCACAGACTGGGAAAAAATATTTGCCAACTATATGTCTGACAAAGGTGAAATATCTAGGATCTACAAGGAACTCAAGGGTGCCGAAAAGAAATAAAACAAACCTCCCCATTACAAAGTGGGAAAAAGATATGAATAGACAGTTCTCAAAAGAAGACACACGAGCAGCCGACAGATTCATGAAAAAATGCTCAGCCTCACTAGTCGTCAAAGAAATGCAAATTAAAACTACAGTGAGATACCACCTAACTCCGGTCAGGATGGCCATCATCAATAACTCAAAAAATAACAGATGCTGGAGAGGATGTAGTGAAAAGGGAACACTTCTACACTGCTGGTGGGAGTGTAAACTTGTACAGCCTCTGTGGAGATCTAAAAATCAACCTTCCATTCGACCCCCCAATCCCTCGACTGGGAATATACCCGAAGGAAGTCAAATCACTCTATCAAAAGATACCTGTATACGTATGTTTATCGCAGCATTGTTCACAATAGCAAGAACATGGAACCAGTCATGCTGCCCATGGAAAGAGGACTGAATTAAAAAAAAAAAAGTGGTCCATACATACAATGGAATATTACACAGCCATAAAGAAGAACAAAATCCTGAACTTCACAGCAACCTGGATGGACTTAGAGTCTATAATATTGAGCGGTCTGTCACAGAAACAAAGGACTGAGTATTGCATGTTCTCACTCATAGCGGACCTTGAACAATTATTTTAATACTGTAAGAAAAAGATTGGTAGTAGCAGGAAACTGCTGGTACAGGGGGATGCAGGATTGGCAGTGGTAGGAACCTGCCAGGGGAGGTGGTGGCACACCTCATCAACAAGGGTACCTGCATAATGAAAATCTGTATACCTAACCCTGAATTGTACCCCACATCTTCAAAATAAAATAATTAAAAGTTTTTAAAAATTGTGATCTATTCTTACATGTGTAAACTTCAGTCACCTTCAAAGTACTCTCTGATGCAATACACCTATCAAGATGCTTGCCCTCCTTGCAAGAATTTTCTGTTAGGAAACACAGAGTGAGGTTTAAACTGAGATACAAGTAGGAATTGCTGTAGGAATGTGGAATAGTGACACCTGGATTCTAAAAAAAGCACAGCATCACCACCTTCTCCTGTGGTCTGCGTGGGGCTGCATCTCCCTCCACGCGGGTCTCCTGGTGGCTGAATAGCTGCTTATTTTAACCCTTGGGAGCAGCCGTCTACACAGTCCTGAACACGGGGTCACAGGGCAATCCAGAGCCCTAGGAGACATAGTTTCCAAAGATGGCAAACTTGTGGTAGAATCATTGAAAAATTAGAAGTCTTGTTTGAATCGCAACAAAACAAAACAAATAAACAAAACCCCAAAATGTTTTCTAGAAACTGGGCCGCATTGATGTGCTTTTAAAGTTGCTTCTGGTATAATACTGAGAATACTCACCATTTCCCTCACCATCCTGTTGGACTGGACTTCAAATCAGGGCAAGCTCTGTGATAGATTTCATTTCTGGATGTGTGGCATCTCCGAATCCACACAAGAGCTCAGAATATCAGGGTTGGAAGCAGCCTGGAGTATCTTATGCACCAATCCTCATTTTGTGACTAAGATGAGACTGGTGGGAATCTAAACTTTAATTTTACAAATAAAAAACTTTAAACATCTTAATATTTGGATTCTATAAGCAATAAAACCAAATGATAATGAGAATTCCACTTGCATTTTCTTTAATGCCATCAACTACTCTTTCTAGAAGACTTTGGTTTTTTCTTTAATTTTTTATATTGAAATATTTCAAGCCCAAAATAAGTTGCAAGAACACAGCACAACTGATACTCACAGACACCCTTCACCAAGCCTGTCCTGACCTCAGAGACACCAGAGTGAGACAAGGCGGGCGAGGTGCCATCCCGGGCTGTCTCTGGGGGCCCCCTGAAGCTTGCTCTGCAGGGGTGGGAGCACACAGAGGCCAGGCTACTAGGCTGCAGAGTGGGTTGGCGGCTTGGACTGTCAGGTCAAGTCCTACGTTCTCCACCCCTCCGTTTTATCCACGCATTTAGCGAATGCTGCCTCTGGTTCTCTGAAGCACCTTCTTCCAGGAAGCCCGCCCTGAAATCCCCAGACAGCAGTCTCCCCCTCCTCCTTCCTCCTCTCCCTCCTGCTCCCTTGCTCTCTCTCTCTGTCCATCTGTTCTAAGTTGAGCTGCCTACAGCACTAACCCCATGCTGAGGCGAAACGTTCTCAGCAGGAAGGCCAGCATCTGACTCCCTCCGGTTTCACTCCCCAGTCTCTTGCTGGCTGCAGACATCCTTTCCGGTCTCAGGAAAGTGCTGCTCACCCGAGAGGGCCGCGAGTTCCTCTGGGCCTAAGGCGCTTATTTTCATCGGAAGACAATATCCTGATCTCGCTTTCCAACTCATCTGTAGTTTAAAAAACAGGTTAGGATTCTCTTAAAAAGTACTCGAGGCCCTGTGAACTTTCTGAAATCCCCTCATTATCCAATAAAGAAGAAACGAAGATCATTCATTTGTGACTACAGAACTACTGGATTTTAGAATAACTTACTAACCCATTACAAAGACTTCAGAATAAGCATTGCCTGCGGCCCGTGGTTTCTATTTTCACCTGTTTCTGGAGAAGCAGCAGAGCCCAGAGCCTGGAAAGGTGTTTCTGGACTCAAGACAGTTTTGATTTCTGAGCTCCGGCTGTCATTCCCGGCACAGTGACCTTAAAAGACCGCGAAGCCTCTTGGATCTGCAGTTTCTTCATCTGAAATCAGAAAATCCCGAGCGCCTACCCCACTGGGTTGTCATGGTGGTTACACAAGACACAGGAAAGGTTCGGCATCACGCCTAACATGCAGGAGGCAGACAACCAATGTAGGGCATGTTGTCACTAACTGCCCAGTCCCCACAGAGCTGCCCTAGACCTCTGGCCTTGGATGTGGCTGACCGACACAGGGATTCTGGCCCCGGGCAATGCCAAGTGCAGAGAAAGGAGTGTCAATCACACTTGGAGGGTGGAGACAGAGGAGGCAGCCTCCGCAAGGGTTCATCCCAGTGAAGACGGAAGTCCGTCCCAGGGAGGGTCAGTGAATGCGGGAATGCGGGTGAGTGACCATCGAAGGCAGAAAAGCATTCATGCTGCTGGTGACGCGTCCCGGGAGGCTGCGGTGGTGACTACACGTCGGGGCCAGGTCCACCAGGAAGTCCCTGAGGCCCAGGGTAGGATGGGCTGGAGCAGGGCTTCAGGGAAATCAGGGGTGACCGAGACGGTGGGGCTGGCCCAGTCTTACTGCAGCGGGGTGGGTGCTGTTCGTTGACAGGCACACTTTCCCTTTGTGCGCATTTGTGGAGTTGTCTTGAATGGAATGGAACGGTCTATGCCACTTGCTGTGGCTTGTGGGTGGTTCCCGATGCGGAAGCCAAGGGGAACTGTGCTCGGGGCCCCTCAGCCCAGCCAGCGGCCCTCGGTGACCTCCATGGAAAGAACCGAGGAGACGTGTTGTTAGCCAGAGATAAGGTGAGTGGTGTCACATGTAGGTTTTAATATTTAATGAATCTATATGGGTACAATCCATTATGTGACAATTTAATTATATGACAAAAAAGTTTGATAAATAATATTGTGGTAGGACATCTAATTCATTATTTAACAAAGAAATCGATACTTTCATAAATCACAGTTCTCCACAGATGCAGTCTTTTTTCCCTCCGTGTGCAGTCTCCTTATTCAGAATCCATAGGCAATTTATTTTCTGGTCAGGACAAGTTTGAATGGAAGTTTAATTGGGCCCGGGACAGACATAAATTCTATTTACTTTTTTTTTTTAACCATTAAATGGAAGGGCTTTTGTTATAAGTACTTTCCAGGAAAGCTTAGCCATGTCCAGACAGCATTTTCCTATGGTGCGTTCTAGGAGGAGACAGTAGGTAGGGAGCGCCATCAGTTATGTATCAAGCCACAGCAAAGTACAAAATAATAACAGAAATACTGTAGCACACTCTGCTTCTTCCGGGTTTGACTTCAGCATATGTTAAGTAAGATAGTGCTTTTGTATTCTAACATTTTCCAACAGCCTTAGGTTTGTAAAGATTACATATTCATTAAGTACACGCTCTCTGATCAGCACTGATTTTACTTGTTTGGGTGTCACATCTTCTTTGAAGAAAATTATTTATTTCTAGTTTAAAAAGTTATTGTATTCTTCCCTTATTTAACTGAAATATCAATTATATTCTGTAACTTTTATAATGCATTTTTCACATAATTCACATTTATCCAGTTTGCAATTTATGAAGACACATGCTTTTATGGTTAAATGTCTGGACACTACCCACTTAGTTTTGTAATTACAAACACTGAAGAGAAGAAAATAAACACATAATATTTTCTTCTTCACTTGAGTTATTTCTGATTGCTGAGTATATGTGAGCAAAGTGTTTGAGTTTCTTGCATTCCTCAAAAGAATTACCAGTTTTAAAAACTATTTTCCAAGGAAAAAAATGACCTCTTGTAATACAGGGACCAAAACTACTAATTATCTATAACGAATTCAGAGCCAGAACACAGCCACCGAAAGCCGTCTTTGAATGTAATAAAATACATTATTAGCAATTTTTCATCTCGTTTTAGCGACTTTATTGCATTAGTGACTGCCATTATGTTTTTTATTATTAATGATTTTTTGGTAATGAAGCATAAATGCCTTATGGATGCATTTTCAGTTTTGAATGCAAATGTCCCCATTTAGCTATTTTGTAAGATCTCACTTCATAGTTCATGGTTCGACATTTGCTTGAAAATTGCTGTAAGAGAATGAAGTTTTCTCACATCACTTGCCATTGAACATTGTAAAATATGCATTTCTGTTGCAGGGTTATGTTTTAAGTAATATTGTAGTGCCCTGGCATGTCAAAGTAGAATTAAGAGCAAGTATAAATATGTCTGAATTCGCTGAACCTCAGACCACATCAAATCACTGTGGTTAAGATCTTGAACTCTAAAGTAACCCTGTCTGGATTTGAATCCTGGTTCTGAAATTTTCTGACTTGGTGATCTTGGGCAAGTTTACTAAGCTCTCTGTTCTGTTTCCTCCTCTGGAAAATGAAAGTGATAAGACCTATCTCATAGTGTTGTCAAAGTACTGAAATAATTGCTTAACTTTTAATTCGGAAATAATTTTAAACTTACAGAAAACGGCAGCAACAGTGCAGAGAGTTCACATGACCCTACATCAGCTTTTAAAAACTTACATCACCATAGTGAAGTTATCAAAACCAGGAAGTTCAAATTGCTGTATTACTTTGATCTAAACTGCAGACCTGATTAGAAGGTCTCCAGTTTTCCTCAAAATGGCTTTGTTTCTCTATTCTGGGATTGAATTCTGGGGCCTACACTGGGTTTGATCTTGTGTCTCTTCCATCCCTCCAACTTAAGACAATTCCTCAGATCTTCCATGCCCTTCCTGACCTGGTACTTTTGATGAGGTGGCCCATTATTTCCAGGGGGAAATCTGAAGTAGGGCTGATCTGATCCTTGCTGGTGATTGTAGTGGGCCAACACCACCAAAGAAGTGCTGTCGTGTCCTCCTCTGTGCCTCACGTCAGGGGTAACCGATGTGGCAATTTCAAGGCCAAACAGTGATATAAATCTTGATCATGTGGCCAGGTGATGGCAGCTAGGCTTTGTCTCTATAATGCTGACAGTATTCACTTTGTCATGGATGGATGTCTTGGGGTGATTTGGGGAAACTGTGTACATACGCTGCTTCTCCTCAAATGCCCACCTGCTGATTTGATCGCTGGTTAGCGGCTTTTGCCTGTGATTGTTACTGCTATGGTTTTTGTCTAATGGAGATTTTGAATGTCCTTCAGCTGTCCTGTACTCATCAGTTGGACTACGTCTGTGAGGAAAAGCTGCCTGTTCTGCATTCTTGTGCTTGTTGGATTCTCCATTTGTGTGAGACCCTGGATGTTTCTTCCCACGGGCTACACTCCCTTAGTGTTATTTGTTCTGCCCCTCAGGTGGTCTTGGTCTGACCCCGGGCACCCCCTCAGGGCGGCTCTTCTATTCTTTGTGCGGGTTCTGATTTTATTTCGAGAACTTTCTTACTTTCTGGCACTGTTTCAGACTTATTGTGTGTTTCTGCCCTGACCCTAGAGTTTAGCACTTATCTGAGAAGCCCTGGTTCCTTTTATTAAAAGAAGATATCTAGACACCAAGATCTGGGCTTTGGATGTGTTTGCCGCTGGGTTACTGGGGTGCGTGTTACAAACCAAACTGACAGATCTGATTCCAATCCAGCACCACAAAGTGCGCCCAGGCCATCTCCTTTTCCTTAGATGGAACTTCTCTGACAGGAAGAATCTGGCTGTCATCATATATGACATAGTTGCCTATTTGTTCAGTTCAAGTCGCAGAAAGCATTACGTAACTAAAAATTCTAAACATAAAGTAGTAAAAGCATTACTAAATCAAAGCCCTGTAAGAAACAGATTTACTTTCTAGAGTACAATATTTGTGTGGGTCACAGAGTCGCTCAAAGCTGACATCCTGGGTGCTCTTAGAGGTGTCAGGGAAACACTTCTTTTGTCCAGCTTAGGCGTGTGAGAGTGGACAAGCACTGCCATGAGCCCAGTGGGTTCTGCATCAGCAGAAGAGCAGCGTCTCGGACGAGAGGAATCGCAGCCTCAGGCCTCGGTCTCCCCCTCTGCCCGCCCTGCATCTTCTCCTGGAACCTGGTTGCCCTTGAACTGCCAAAATGGCACGTCCCTTAAAGGTCTGTCAGAGAAGGAGGGGGGAGCGCAGAGACGTGTTGTGAACCGCAGCTAAGTAAGGAAACCCGCTCGCTGTTTCTCAGTCTAGTTTGTTTTCTCAGCTTGGACATACGGACGTGCATTTTCCCCAAAGTGGGACGCCTCTGGCAAACCCAGCGTGACGCCCACAAGTCGAGCTTCAGCCTCGGGTGAGTTCAAGAGGAGCACCTGAGTGGTTGCCATATTTTGAACAGAAGTGCCCCCAAATTCAAAATGAAGACCCAGAAACGGGGGGACCTGGCACAAGATGCCACCGATGCCCC
Source organism: Carlito syrichta (assembly GCF_000164805.1). Taxonomy (NCBI): domain Eukaryota; kingdom Metazoa; phylum Chordata; class Mammalia; order Primates; family Tarsiidae; genus Carlito; species Carlito syrichta. The sequence continues at coordinate 81,479 of NW_007036698.1, read as the reverse complement.
TCGGTTGTGCTGATGGGGTGGGGAGTGGCTGTGAGAGCCGTCACGGTAGGTTGCTCTGTTTATAAGTCGAAAGCAAAGAAAGCAAGTCGTCTCCGTGGCCTGGAGCTGACACACACAAGTGAGCAGAGCCAGGCACGGGTTGTTCTCCTTACACACGCCGCAGAAAAAACAAGCCTGGTGAGTGTTAAAAGGTGACGTAGACAGAAAAGGCTACAATGCACCAAAGAGCTCGTCCCTATCATCTTGAATTTCTTTAAAGACCACAACCCACACCTGCTGTGGACAGCTCGAGACACATGATTCTATTTCCAGGAAAGACACCTTTACCCATTGAGGCAAAATTTTCTAACAAACACGCATCCTGTATTCACCTACCTGAGCTGATGACTGGGGATAGAATGGACACAGATCTAATTTTAATATTTTTATTACTTTCCTTACCATGTTGAGGGGAAGAAAAGCCTAATTTGACATCCTGGGGCTAGAGTTAACAGGACCTGTGAAGTAATAGATTATTTTGAAATATCGACCGATTCTTTCTTTGGAATTATTTTGCCCTTCCAATATTTTAAATATTCATGTTCAAAAATGGAATGAGCAACAGGCCGACCAGATAATCAAATTACCATCCTATCAAGGCTAATGATAGGCCTGTCTCTTTCATGAATCATCGGGGATTCATTGCACACAGTCACAAAGCGACAGAGCATTCAGACGCCTTCTTGGGTACGCTGGGACCAGATGAAAGCCTCAGAAGGTTACTTAGGCGGGATTCACTTGAACAAAGTTGAAAACTCAAGGTTGGCGCAAACACTTGATGATATCTTGATGCTTCCAAACTCTTTTTTAAATAAATGGCAATGTCTTACACAAAATGTAGTCTGGTGGCTTTTGTGCCACTTAACACCGTAAGAAGATGCAAACGAAGCCAGTTCCATCCAGTTAAATTGGATCTTTTTCAATTAATATGCCTCTCCCTGTAATACTATACAAAGACTCCATAGTGCCTCAAGAAACCCTGTAATTTTAAGTTTTGTGTGAATCTGTGTGATCACAAAGTATGCATTCTGTGAATTTGGGCAGCACTGAGTTTTATGAGGATAAAAGCTCAGACATTCCTAGATGAACCTTATGCAGGAAGACACTACAAAAAGATTTTTGGAGACCTGTGAATGTGTAATGCCATTTACATAATAACCAGTATCTCCTGTGATCATTTGTTGTCTCTGCACAGGTATCTCAAAGCTCGCCTTCCTTGAGGTGTGTAAATCAGTGTGTGTGACCTGGAAGAAAAGGTGCCATTCCTCAAGCATAGTGTATGCATGGGGGAAAATGCACTGAGATCCCAGCATGTGCAGCGGAAGCCACCTGCCCCTCCCTGGCTCACACCATGTGTGCAAGCCCCAGCCTCCTCCTCCCTGCCCCAAAGCTGCAGTGCAGGCCAGGGTCCCCCAGGTGTGCCTTTCAGGTTTCACGTCCAGGGCTCCATGGAGAAAAAGAGTCACAGGCCCCCGTCTTTGATCCCTGGTGCACCCAAGTGCTGGGCTCATCTCCAGCTAGAGGCTCCCTCACGCAGATGCCGCCCTGTGCCCTCCCTGCCGGGCTCCAAAGCTGGCTGGAGACTGTGGAACAACCGCCTCTGCGCAGGGCGGTTTCCGGCTGTGTTGGCGTCTGACCCGAACAAGCCTCCCCGATGCCACTCGCTCGTGGACCTCCCAGCCACACAACCCTCTGCTGCCACCACACTCCTCTCCCCCACCCTGGTTGCCGTCAGTCCAGCTGCTGTCTGGGACCTCCGAAAACCAGGCCTCCTCCACGGCCACCACGCCCAGAGGCAACATGACCAGCACCCTGTCCAGGGTGGACACCCCAGCCCGAGGGCCACCTTGAGGTCCCCAGTGTCCTGGGAGCCGTGTGGGTGCATCTGGCTTCCTGCAGGCTGCCACGAGGATCCCTTCTCACTTCCAGCGCAGGCCCACCTGGGTCTCTGCTCCACAGCTCTGCCTGGCGGGGAGCTGCTGTCAGGCCTGAGCCCTGGTGTCCGTGGGCCTGGGGCCCCGGACTCAGGTACGTGGAGACTGCTACCTGGCATCAGCATGGAGACCCTGCCGGCCGGGGAGGCCATCCTGCCAGGCAGCTCTTCTCAGTCTTGCTTCCGGGGCGTCTCCTGAGCAATGAGCCCTCAATTGGTGGGCACTCGAGACCGGGACACTGACTGCAGCTCTCTCCACAAGCAGGTCACAGACTGAACCGGATATCAGCTTGCTCAGCGGCACACGATGTAAATACCAGTTGCCCAACCCGAAGAGATTCAACCTACCTTGCCTCCCAGATAACTGGGAATAAGATCTAAAAAAATTTTCCTACATTTTAGTGCACTACTCCTTAGGGATATATGAAGCTAACTACTAATGGGAGAAAATGAGGATAAATAATGCAAACAGATACATGGAATCACATATGGCGGTTATTGTCTTGACTAAAAGCATTATATTTTATGAAGTATGTCCGAACAGTTAAGCGGCTAATTAAGTCTCAAGTGTCTCAAGAGCACCAACCCGGAAGCACGGTGCTCGCAGCCCCTGTGGGTGGTCAGCAGTCAATGGACAGGTTGGCTGACACCCTGACCACACCCTGCCCACAGCCATCCTGGGAGGGCCAGGGCGGCCTCGACTGGCCTCTACAGCTCGGTTCTGAAGAATTTTTATTAGGCCCGCGTCAGCGTTCGAGAAAAACAGTGGTGGCCTGGCACAACAGACAATTCTGCGGAAGTTGAAAACTTGAACATTTTGAACGAAAAGTTGAATCACACAGCCCCTTGTGTCTGAATTTACGGGAAACGTCTTCACTCATTTGACCTGAGTTTCTGAGAACTGCTGTCTTGTGGCCAGGACAGGAAGGCAGCGTGTGCAGCTTCTGAGACGCTCGCCCCAGAAGCCACGTGTGAGTGCTGGGGCAGCCGGTGGTCAGAGGCCGCGTGGGGCCGGCGGGGAGGCTGGTGGGCAGGGAGCAAAAGGGGACCGCCGGCAGCTGCCAAGTCCTCGTCCCCAGACACCAATCCCGCCCTTCGCCGTGCTGGGCCATGCAGGTCCCACGGCAGCCTCGCAGGGAGGCGTGAGGGCCCCTCCGGACAGGCTGGGGCGACAGGCTCTCCAGGCCCCGCTGTGAGTGAGGACTTGAGCTGTGTGTGGCAAAAACTCCAGCAGCCTCTGACAAACAGCCCGGTGTATGCGCGCACATCTGCCTCTGCAGATGGCGGGGTGGTTCCCAGGAGGTGTGGACCCGAAATTCAGGAGACAGGCGGCCTCGGGCTGGGGAGCAGGGCCCCTTCCCATGCGAGGAAGGGGCTCCCGGGGCCGCTCAGCAGCCGTACCACCGCGGGGACTCGGAGGACGACGAGGCGCTTGCTGTCTGCAGGGGGACGAACTGTGTGCTCGAATTCGTCTGTGAAGCCCTCCGTCCTGGTACCTCAGAAGGAACCATGTTTGGAGACAGAGCCTGGGAAAAGGGGATTGCGTGGCAATGAGGCCACTGCGGTGGACCCTGCTCCGATCTGACAGCGCCATTTTAAGAAGATGAAATTTAGACATGCAGAAGAGACACCGGAGACACAGAACATGGAGGGACACGTGAGGACTCGGGCAGCCGCACCCTGATCACTGGACTTCCAGCCTCCAGCACCGTGAGCGAGAAATTCTGTCGTGTAAGCCAGGGGTCCCTAGGCCCCGGGCCACAGCCCAGCGCTGGTCTGTGGCCTGTCAGGAACCTGACCACACAGCAGGAGGTGAGCAGAGCTTTGTCTGTGTCCACAGTCTCCATCACCGCCGGAGCGCCACCTCCTGTCAGACCAGCTCTGAAAACCCTGCTTCCGTCTCCAGCCCGCTGTCTTTGAGAAGTAGGGCTTTCTGCAGGGACGGCAACCGAAACGAGATGACAGAGCAGACTGGACATAAGCAACTCGCCATGGATGTAACGGTCTCCGTCCCCTCCATGTGGGACCGTCTAGTTGCAGGAAAACGAGCTCAGGGCTCCCACTGATTCTGCATTATGGCGAGTGCATAATGACTTCATTATATAGTACAATGTAATCATGATAGATATAAAGTGCACCATTAATATAATGCACTGGAATCACCCCCAAACCACCCTTCCCACCTCAGCCCCCCGTCTGTGGAAAAACAGTCTTCCACGAAACTGGTCCCTGGTGCCAAAAAGGCTGGGACCGCGGGTGCAAGCCACCCAGCATGTGGGCGCTGCCACGGCTGGCCAGGGCACGGTTCCTCTCATTGCGCGCTCTCTTTGCCTGTGACCCTCCTTGAAGCTGACGTGGCGAGGCCAATGCTCCACGCAGATGCACCCGAATCTCGGCACCCAGAGCCCCGGGCCGACTCAGCAGCGCTTGCTGGGCTCAGGTAGTGCCGTGGTGGAAGCACGGGAGGTGCCAGCCCCAGCCTGTGGCCCCTGGCTGGCTGCTCCCGGCTGTATCACCTGATCGCGCTCCGCCTCAGCCCCTCATCCGTACAGTGGGGTCGTGACTGTGGCTAACTCGGAGGGCTGCTGTGTGGGTTCAAGGAGAGAAACTCCCCACAGAGCCCTCAGAGTGAGGCCCGGCAGACTGTGCGCTCACGTCTCGTGGTGACGGCCTGCGGGGAAGCATGTCCAGGGTGCAGTGAACTCAGGCTGCTCTGGTCGGCCAGCCCCTGCCAGCATCCCCCAGGCCCCTGGGAGCGCCGGCCTCTGCCCCTCCCTCTTTGCTTCCTGAAGGGAGAGTGTGGTCAGATCTTCCCACAGGGCGACTCGTTTCCCATCCACTTTGGACCCCGAACCAGAAGTGACTCTTTGGTCCTGATGCACCGTCGCTGCACACAAATGTCACCACCAGAGAGGCTTCTGGAGGTGCCCTGTGCAGAGAAGGGGTGATGAGATACAAACCAGGAAGCGTGCATCGTCAAGGCTGTGCGTCCTGGAGCCCAACACAGCCTGCCTTATATTATGCATCCGCTTTCTTTTAATACTATATAATAAGTGCTATTAAAAGCAGTAATGGGCATTGACACATAAAAATTCTGTTCTTACTCCCACTGCAATTCTTACCTTGGACGTTTGAGTTTAATCAAAATTGTAATAATCCTGTAAACACGTTGTGACATCATGCCCTTCGGGCTAAACAATATTCATCGGAAAGGCGCAATGCTATCATGCATTTTTCTGTGTCCTCTCAGCAGGCTGAATAAAAAATGTATTTTCCACCAGCTATTTAACTGGATATTTGATTAACATATTTTTCATTGTATTGTTACAGTGACAGCCATGGTCCGTCGAGCGATTTAGCATAATATATGAAGAGATGGGTCATTCAGATGCTTCGGTTGTTTTTTTACCCACAAAAAATTGGACACCCGCATGTATGTGACTTTACCGCATGCATTTTTAGCACACGTTACATATACGGTTTTGACGCTTATGACAGGAGACATCTACCCGGACGGCTGCAGTTCTAGTCAGCGTGCTATGTAAATGAAAATGGCCTCGGTGACCTGCCCCGTGTTACTAGTGGTTCTCTTAATGTCACAGTATGGATCTTTGCTTGGATATTATTTCCAGCTTCTAATCTTTTTTATCTTCAAGGGTTGCTGTTGCCGTCCAAACTGTGTGGCTTTGCTTCTGTGACATCTGGTAGGGGCTGTGCCTCTAGCTTTTCTCTTTGGCACTCCCCCCCACCCCAGTAGCCTGATGCCAGGGAAATGCACTCACCGGTGAGCCCTGGGCACTTCTGGGATGACCTGGACAGGCTGAGACCCAAGAGGAGCGCAGAGCAGGACCACCCAGCGGCGACAGGGAAAACACATCTTGCACTTCCCTCCCAAAGCCAGCTTGCCATGGGCTTGGGGAGGGCATGTGGGAAGTCTCCTTGACAGGCGAGGACTCAGAGGGTTTTCCTGAGGGTGAGGGGCTTCTCCGAGACACGCCACCAGCTTGTGACAACTCGTGTTCATGGCTCACAGTCCCACTGACAGTTCTTTGCTAAACATGTAGGATGATTTCACTTTCTAGGGCAGAGCAAGGAGTTGGTGACACAGTCTCACCACATCTCACAGTTAGGGCGTGTCCAATAAACGAATGACTTAATACATAAAGAAACAGATTTGGTACTAAGCGGTTAGCCATTTCCAGATAACTACGTAACTTGATACCCTGTTATTTTAACCCAAGCCTTCTTGGCAGGGCAGAGGGGTGAAATCCCTTCTGTTCTGGCTGGCTGGGTGGACAGCGGGTGTTCCTCAACATCTTCACACAAGCACACGCCTGTGCCGAGTGGGAAGAAGAAAAACTCGCAGCCTCCCCGTGGACGAAGCTGCCTCTTCACTCCCCTCTGCGGACCTGGGAGTGGGATTACTGACCACCTGGCCCATTGGCCAGTGGACAAAACTACCTACAAGCACCGGGTGTAGCAACGGCGGGGCTCTCCTCAGTGCTGTGTGGCCGAGGCCCATGGGAAGTGGCCTGACACCCTGCCATACTCTCCCTCACACAAAGGACTCTCTTTCTTCCCCAACACACTCCTTCCCGCCGCAGTCCTGGCTGCACAGGATCCGGCATGGACTCTTGCCTTGTGTCGACAGTGGAGGCTTCTCGCTCCCTTGTCCAGCTCTCACCTTCAGCGCTTGGCAACGCCCGCCGCTCCATCTCTGAGCAGAGTCCCTGGAAGCCCACGCCCTTGGTGTCCGGCCACCCACCAGCTGAGACGGGAGCCCTGCCACCGCGGTCCACACCACTGTCCACACAGGAGAGTCCTCACTAGAGGCTGGCGCACGCGGACTCCAGAGGCACACGATGAGGCCGTTGCGTGAAACACAACGAGACTGTTTCCATCCTGAGCTCCATGTTGTTCCATCAATGACTGTTTTACTGCTCAGAATCCGAAACACATTCATTTTAGTACCTTGTAGTTTTCCACTAATAGAATCAATATGAGATGTACTGTTTCCCTCAAGAGTTACAAGATATGTCATAGTACGCATTTTTCTCAATTATACTTATTATTTTATCTTATTTCCCTGGAAATAAAAGAAGTTTAGATATGAGTGTCACAAAAGAAACCACTAGCTCTTTGCTAAATGACACACACACCAGATTTAATGTCAGGATGTGGGTTCAGATCTCGATCTCAGAGAAATGTGCTCTAGATTTATGCTTTCAACATGTCTCTTGATGTAGAAGTCGCTATGCTTAATTTTAGGACTCAGCTTCAGGCTACCCATGGTTTAAGAAATCTGCAATGGATAGGTGGATTTAGACTCAGGTGTTCCAGCTGCATGCAGATTAACTGGATTTTTAAAAAGATATTTTTTTTTAAATGCAGATCTTACACATGGAGTCATTTTTAACGCATGCCTCTGACTTCCTAACCTTTGTCCATTTCTCCATCCACTGCTGGGTGGCTGAGCTTCAACTCTCTTCTGGGTGCCATAAGTCCTCATCTCACATCATCTACTGGTTCTGGAAACAGCAACGTTAAGCAAAACAGTGGATGGCAAAACCTATTTTATTCTAGGCTCAATGACATAACAGGAGCTCAGTTACTACGGCATACTTCTGGTCACCAAAATATCACAAACTACCAAATAAAGGCCAAAACACTTAACAAACACTGAAACACATGTGAGCTACATACACATTTAAAGACGGTTAATAAAAACAAGCCAGGCTATTATTTACCCAGTGATTCCGGCTCACAGTCGCCATGGGCCAGATCCTGTCCTCATCGCTCAGGGCACCCGCCCTGGACAGGAGCTATCCGCCCACAGGACACTCACACACAGCACACACACCCACACAGGGACCAGGGAGACAGCCAGTGAACCTCACCTGCATGTCTCTGGGACGTGGGAGGCAACGCATACAGGCCTGGGGAGAACGTGCAGCTTCCCACACATGGATGCCATCCCTGCTGCCGCTGTGACACAATTCCAGGCCTGCTGTGCTCATGGGGGCGAAGGAGTCGGCCGAGGATGACGCAGCGGCACACACAACCGCTGGGAGTCCCTGCCCAAAGGAGTGCAAAAAGCGGGGAAGCAGAACGGGGCACAGGCAGGGCTCATGGCATTTCCGAGTCAGGCGGCGCCCTGCCCAGAGGCCCTGGGACAGTCTGGAGGGTGCCCTGCACAGATGCAAGCATGCGGTATTCACTCAGGTGGTGCGACCGACCAGGGTGTGGATAACACGCCATTCTCGGAGGATGTTCTCAGTTAATGAACCAAAGACTTTGGAGAAAGTTGGCTGTGCCCAATCAAATTGCTCCTATCTGGCGATGGCCCTGAAGGACCTGGGTTTGGGCTGGTTTGACCTCAGCCCGTTCCATCTGAGTGACTGCTCTGGGTCCGCCTGTGCCTCGTGGCGCAAGCCGGCACGGGTGTGACTAGGACCTGGTGAGTTCCGCCAAGTTTCAGCTCTCTTCCAGAGGTGTGATGTTGGATTCGAGGGAATCCAGGTGAGAGGTGGCATGACCCACACGATCACATCACCAGTTCTCCAAAAGTCAGTCTGTGTTACATGGACTTGGAGTCCCTTCAGCGTTGGCGTGACGGGTACACGTGAGCATGTGCTGAACGGAGGCATCTCCCACCCAAACAGTTCACGTTGTATCTGCTGAATTGGTAATTAACTGTGTTTCCAAAGTGCCCAAAATACACGCTGCCCTGTTTTTCATTCGTGGAGGAAATCCTGTGAGATTACAGATTGGAAAAGTAAAAGGAAACAAACAACAACAAAAACAAAATAAATTCCTAGAAGTGAGTAAATAAAATATAAACGCCCCATCCTGAAGAACACAGACACTTTTTACTAGATGCTCATAATAACTGAAAGAAAAAAATATCTGAGATAAAAGCAGATACAGCCACTTTTCAGATCAGTGAGGGAAAAAGTTTTATTTTTGGAGAGGCATGAGGTGAGATAGGAGGTAGCACTCAATTTGTTTCTTGAAAATCAACTTGAAAAGAAACAGATGTTTTCAAACTAATCGTTGACAAGTAGTCACTGGGAACTGAAACCACACAAAGGAGATCCCTCGTGAACACAAACCAAGCAGGAGGCAGACTTTCCTATTTAGACCTACTTAAGGTTTAGAAATGATTCGGGGTCGAGAACGCAAACCAAAGCTCTATTTTCTTTTGCTGAACTTAAGTCACCTAATGTATAGTGCCCTTCTATTCTGTCCCAAAGGACTTGAAACTACCATTTCCATAATACATTCAAAGTAACTAATTTTAGTCATCAATCATTCCTGCCATTTTGGGAGTATCCACTTATGTTTTGAGAATTACTTTTAGGATTACAGCCGAACGTCACCCACACCGGAAAAGAATATTAAATGAGAGGGGGAAAAAAAATCCCTTGAACCACACAAGGATTAGACGCCTGTTCAGGGACACCATTCCCTATACTCCCCCGGCAGAAATAATTAACAGGGCAAACGCCAGCCTCCCTTAACGTGCCGCTTTGCACACTGGGCTCTGGTTGCCTTCCTCCTCCTTCCAAATCCGTCTTTCACATGTGTTGCATCTAACACTTAAAAATCACTTTTTGAAAAATCAGGTAAAACAGTCTTTCAAAGAAAGGGAAGCCTGTTCAAGGTGAGTGCGCCCGTTATGCACAAGGATTCCAAGCCACGGCTAAGGGATTGGAGGGTTGCTTCACCGTCTCATCCCTGGCACTACCAGGACGTGCCGGGATGCGTCCTGCCTGGAGCTGACATCTGCACGGAGGCTTTGCCTCCAGCCGTGAGGACCCTGACTGTCTGGGCCGCCGAGGGGTCGCCCCAGCCTCACCAGGGACACGTGGGGGTGCCTGTCTCTGAGACCGCGAGACACAAAGCCGTTCAGATGTGCCCTGGGAGGAGCACTTCAAGGCTCTAAGGAGCACTTCACACGCTCAGGACTGAAACCCACCCCGGAGGGTGTGACTACCGCAGAGAGGGAGTAAAATCATACCCCCAAGTGAGTCAGTGGACTCAAAAGAGGAATGCAGCGTAAGGACGTGAGGCGAGTAACAAGCACATTGTGCTTGCCAGGCACGCTTGTGGTGGACATAAGAGACCGCTTCTGCACTGACAAAGGGGCAGCCGTCAGGACACACAGCCATGGCCTCTGGAGGTTATGTGGGCCTCCGTGTCCTTGAAATAGATGCATTAACTTGTCTTCTAAGATCTAAAAGATGGTAAACTAAGAAAGAGAGTCCAGGTGTGGTGGCTCACATCTGTAATCCTAGCACTTTGGGAGGCTGAGACAGGAGGGTGGCTGGAGCCTGGGAGTTTGAGACCAGCCTGGGCAACATAGTGCGAACTCACCTCTACGGAAAAAATAAGTAAACGATTGACCAGGTTTGGTGGTGCACACCTGTGTTCCCAGCTACTCGGGAGGCGGAGGCAGGAGGATCGCCTGAGCTCCGGAGGCTGCACCGAGCCATGATGGCGCTGCTGCACTCCAGCCTGGGCAACGGGGTGGGACCCCGACTCAAAAATAAATAGAGAGAAAGAAAGAAAGAGAACGTGCTGTTTCCCGAGCTGGTGCTGTGCAGGTACACCGCTGATTTTCAGTGTCGCGCTGCGGTCACAAACGCGTGCGAGCCACGTGCGCGCGCCACTGGCCACCGCAGCACTGGGCAAGGCTGATCACGCCCTCCGGGAGACACCTGTCTCCCCTCCCGCCTTGGCGCCTCGGGCTCCCGGGCAGGCTCCCTTCATTTCCGAGAACCAGAACTCTCTGCTAGCTGGGAGCCACAGCCAGCCAGGCCAGCCTCTAGCGCGGGCTTCAGACAGGAGACGCCCGCTGCGGCGGCCCCGGCCCGCAGGCAGGACGCGACCTCCGGCTCGCGACGC